>NC_060180.1:1688862-1708862 GCF_021184085.1 Oncorhynchus gorbuscha | reverse complement strand
AAACTCCTTCCATGACAGTGATGAATGTTACACTGTATTCTGCAATATGTTTAATGCATAGGTCTGTTAAGTTAAGTTTTCTCCTCTCGCGCCTTGCAACAGAGGCACTTCCATGTGCTGCTACTGATTCTGTAACAAGGAAATCCCATGCAGGGATATCTGTTCTGGATGTGTTCTGTATGCAGCTGTGTCTGTATGCGTCTGTATGTGTCTGTATGTGTCTGGATGTGTTCTGTATGCAGCTGTGTCTGTATGTGTCTGTATGTGTCTGTATGCGTCTGTATGTGTCTGTATGTGTCTGTATGTGTTTCTGTATGTGGTGTATGTGTCTGTATGTGTCTGTATGTGGGTGTTTCTGTATGTGTCTGTATGTGGGTGTGTCTGTATGTGGGTGTATGTGTCTGTATGTGGGTGTGTCTGTATGTGTCTGTATGTGTCTGTATGTGTCTGTATGTGTCTGTGTGTTTCTGTATGTGTCTGTATGTGGGTGTTTCTGTATGTGTCTTGTGTCTGTATGTGTCTGTATGTGTCTGTATGTGGGTGTGTATGTATGTGTCTGTATGTGGGTGTGTCTGTATGTGTGTGTTCTGTATGTGTCTGTATGTGGGTGTTTCTGTATGTGTCTGTATGTGGGTGTGTATGTATGTGTCTGTATGTGTCTGGTGTGTCTGTATGTGTCTGTATGTGGGTGTGTCTGTATGTGTCTGTATGTGTCTGTATGTGTCTGTATGTGTCTGTATGTGTCTGTATGTGGGTGTTTCTGTATGTGTCTGTATGTGGGTGTGTATGTATGTGTCTGTATGTGGGTGTGTCTGTATGTCTGTATGTGGGTGTTTCTGTATGTGTCTGTATGTGTCTGTATGTGGGTGTTTCTGTATGTGTCTGTATGTGGGTGTTTCTGTATGTGTCTGTATGTGGGCATTTCTGTATGTGTCTCTATGTGGGTGTGTCTGTATGTGTCTGTATGTGTCTGTATGTGACTGTATGTGTCTGTATGTGTCTGTATGTGGGTGTTTCTGTATGTGTCTGTATGTGTCTGTATGTGGGTGTGTCTGTATGTGTCTGTATGTGTCTGTATGTGAGTCCCGCACCTTGAAAGCGGCAGCTCTACCCTTTAGCTCAGTGCGAATGTTGCCTGTAATCCATGGCTTCTGGTTGGAGTATGTACATACAGTCACACGTTCCCTCAATGCACTTATTGATACAGCCAGTGACTGATGTGGTACTCCTCAATGCCATCGGCATGTCCATTGCTCATGTTTCTTGGCCCAAGCAAGTCTCAATCTATCAATCAATCAAATGTATTTATAAAGCCCTTCTTACATCAGCTGATGTGACAAAGTGCTATACAGAAACCCAGCCTAAAACCCCAAGCAGCAAGCAATGCAGATGTAGAAGCACGGCAGCTAGGAAAAACTCCCTAGAAAGGCCAGAATCTAGGAAAAAACCTAGAGAGAAACCTAGAGAGGCTATGATGGGTGACCAGTCTTCTTCTGGCTGTGCCGGGTGGAGATTATAACAGAACATATCCAAGATGTTCAAATGTTCATAGATGACCAGCATGATCAAATAATAATAATCACAGTGGTTGTAGAGGGTGCAACAGGTCAGCACCAGGTCAGTACATGTCAGTTGGCTTTTCATAGCCGATCATTCAGAGTATCTCGGCTTCTCCTGCTGTCTCTAGAGAGTTGAAAACAGCAGGTCTGGGACAGGTAGCACATCCGGTGAATAGGTCAGGGTTCCATTACTGCAGGCAGAACAGTTCAAACTGGAGCAGCAGCACGGCCAGATGGACTGGGGACAGCAAGGAGTCATCATGCCAGGTAGTCCTGAGGCATGGTCCTAGGGCTCTGGTCCTCCTCCTCCGAGAGAGTGAATTAGAGAGAGCATACTTAAGTTCACACAGGACACCGGATAAGACAGGAGAAATACTATATATAACAGACTGACCCTATATAACAGACTAATCACTTTGTAGATATATTCTATACATTATATTTCTATATGATCCCAGCGTGATGCAGGGTTATTCAGACAAACCCTGGATATCACCCTGAATGACATGGCCCCAGAGTCAGGCAGGGTTATTCAGACAAACCCTGGATATCACCCTGAATTCCATGGTCCCAGCATCATGCAGGGTTATTCAGACAAACCCTGGATATCACCCTGAATGACATGGTCCCAGAGTCAGACAGGGTTATTCAGACAAACCCTGGATATCACCCTGAATGACATGGCCCCAGAGTCAGGCAGGGTTATTCAGACAAACCCTGGATATCACCCTGAATGACATGGTCCCAGAGTCAGGCAGGGTTATTCAGACAAACCCTGGATATCACCCTGAATGACATGGTCCCAGAGTCAGGCAGGGTTATTCAGACAAAACCTGGATATCACCCTGAATGACATGGTCCCAGAGTCAGGCAGGGTTATTCAGACAAACCCTGGATATCACCCTGAATGACATGGTCCCAGAGTCAGGCAGGGTTATTCAGACAAACCCTGGATATCACCCTGAATTCCATGGTCCCAGCGTCATGCAGGGTTATTCAGACAAACCCTGGATATCACCCTGAATGACATGGCCCCAGAGTCAGGCAGGGTTATTCAGACAAACCCTGGATATCACCCTGAATGACATGGCCCCAGAGTCAGACAGGGTTATTCAGACAAACCCTGGATATCACCCTGAATGACATGGTCCCAGCGTCAGACAGGGTTATTCAGACAAACCCTGGATATCACCCTGAATGACATGGTCCCAGAGTCAGGCAGGGTTATTCAGACAAACCCTGGATATCACCCTGAATGACATGGTCCCAGAGTCAGGCAGGGTTATTCAGACAAACCCTGGATATCACCCTGAATGACATGGTCCCAGAGTCAGGCAGGGTTATTCAGACAAACCCTGGATATCACCCTGAATGACATGGTCCCAGAGTCAGGCAGGGTTATTCAGACAAACCCTGGATATCACCCTGAATGACATGGTCCCAGCGTCAGACAGGGTTATTCAGACAAACCCTGAGTAATATGTATGTTCTGCTCCCTATGTAGATGTACAGAGTAGATGGAGATATCCAAACAAACTGTAATACATTGAAATATCCTCACTGCCAATTCAGAACAGTATTTCCCTGGCCTTGTAGATGGCAGGGTAACATGGTTTTTCAGTGTATTGAACAAATTGCAAAACATTTTGGACAACTTCTTCTGCATCACAGTGACAATGTGGCAGAACTGAAACGTGTGTAGGTGGTAGTTACATACTGTTGGTGTGTGTGTCTGCATCACCAGTAGCATAGAATGGTTTTATAGGGAGAGGGAGGGAGAGAGAGAGAGCATGCACCAGTAGAGAGATAGAATGGTTTTGAGTTTGGAGAGAGAGAGAGAACAGAGACAGAGAGAGAGAGATCAGAGACAGAGACAATGAGAGACAGAGAGAGAGAGAGAGAGAGAGAGAGAGAGAGAGAAAGAGACAGAGAGGAGAGTGTCTGAGAAATAGAGAGCAGAGAGAGCAGAGAATGGTTTTAGAGAGAGAGTGAGAGGAGAGAGAGAGAGAGAGAGAGAGAGAGAGAGAGAGAGAGAGAGAGAGAGAGAGAGAGAGAGAATAGATTATAAATACAGAGAGAAGAGAGAGAGAGAGAGAGAGAGAGAGAGAGAGAGAGAGAGAGAGAGAGAGAGAGAGAGAGAGAGAGAGAGAGAGAGAGAGAGAGAGAGGGAGATGAGTTATCTGTTCTCATAGTACAAACTCACTCAGGCACAACATATAGGTTCAGGGAAATGAATTGTGTCAGGTTCTCAATGTTACCGTGCCTTTTTGTGTGGCACACACCTTGTATCGTCTGCATCCAGGGATATGTTGTCGCCTATGTTCTGCAGGATATAGACTTAGCTTAAGAGATGTTGTTTGTTACAGATGATCTGCACTGGTGGCTACACTACATGTCAGATTGATTGATTAATTGATTGATTGAAAACACACACATACACACTGTACACACCTTTTTAAATATGTGACCGAGAGACCACAGACTGAGACTTAAGTTCCATTGTGGTCCTGAAATGGCACTGCAGGTTGGTTAGTTTTCTGTGATATTGATGAATTATATTGAGTAAATATTTAGCTAAATTAAATGTATGTTCAATGTACTGTATATGTATATTGAATATATACTCAATATATATTTTATTACATTGACTTCAATATATTGAAATATTATTTCATACTATACTATCAAGAGTTTTCATTTAAGCCACAAGTCTCTAGCGACTCTCAATGTACAGTGCATTCAGAAAGTATTCAGACCCCTGGGCTTTTCCCACATTCTGTTACGTTACGGCCTTCTTCTAAAATGGATTCAATTGTTTTTTCCTCCCTCATCAATCTGCTTAGGGTTGTTGTCCTGTTTGAAGGTGATCCTTCGCCCCAGTCTGAGGTCCTGAGGGCTCTGGAGAAGGTTTTCATCAAGGATCTCTCTGTACTTTGCTCCGTTCATCTTTCCCTCAATCCTGACTCGTCTCCCAGTCCCTGCCGTTGAAAAACATCCCCACAGCATTATGCTGCCCCTACCATGCTAGGAATGGTGCAAGGTTTCCTCCAAACATGACGCTTGGCATTCAGGCCAAAGAGTTTAATCTTGGTTTCACCAGTCCAGAGAGTCTTGTTTCTCATGGTCTGAGAGTTCTTGATGTGCCTTTTGACAAACTCCAAACGGTCTGTCATGTGTCTTTTACTGAGGAGTGTCTTCCGTCTGGCCCCTCTACCATAAAGGCCTGATTGGTGGAGTGCTACAGAGATGGTTGTCCTCCTTGAAGGTTCTCCATCTCAACAGAGGAAATCTAGAGCTCCTTGACCAAGGCCCTTCTCCACCAATTTCTCAGTTTGGCCGGGCGGCCATTCCATTTAAGAATGATGGAGACCACTGTATTCTTGGGGACCTTCAACACTGCATAAATGTTTTGGTACCCTTCCCCAGATCTGTGCCTCGACACAATCCTGTCTCTGAGCTCTACGGACATTTCCTTCAACCTCATGGCTTGGTTTTTGCTCTGACAAACACTGTCAACTGTGGGACCTTATATAAACAGGTGTGTACCTTTCCAAATCTTGTCCAATCAATTTGATTGACCACAGGTGGACTCCAATCAAGTTGTAGAAACATCTCAGGGATGATCACTGGGAAACAGGATGCACCTGAGCTCCACTTCGAGTCTCATAACAAAGGGTCTGAATACTTATAAGGTATTTCTGCTTTTTAGGTTTAATAGATTTGCAACAATTAAAAAAAAAATGTTTTCGCTTTGTCATTATGGGGTATTGTGTGTAGATTGATGGGGAAAATGTTTAATTTAATCCATTTTAGAATAAGGCTGAATAACGTAAACAAAATGTGTAAAAAGTGAAGAGGTCTGAATGCATTCTGAATGCACTGTATAAATTATATATCACACAATTTTATAACCACATCGTATAAATACAATTAATCATGCATGTACAATCAAATCAAATGGTATGAACGTGTTTTAGTTCGGTAACATGCAGGTAATACAAACAACTGAACGCATTGGAAAGTTGTTGTCATGTTTGCGATCTTGAAGGTGACAGTAAATGGGAATTGTTTTATAGGGCGATAGCACAGATGCAATTTACTACCTTCTACAATGAGCGTTCTGTCGTAAAGACTGGAGACAGGTGTGCAGCAGTAACCTCTTGATGAGTAAGAAGACTGATAAAGCAAAGCTTCACCCGGCCCTTATTTTCTTTGCGGCAATCGAGTACAGCTTCAGACATAATAATGGTGAAAATCAACATCATAATAGTGAACATCAACATAATAATGGTGAAAATAAACACAATAATGGTGAAAATCGACATAATACTAGTGAAAATCAATATTATAATGGTGAAAATCAACATAATAAATCACAAAAAATATGCTTAAATTGCTTCAAAACATTCCCTCTCTGTGTATGTATTTTAAACTGTCACAAATCAACTTACAGTGTAGTACTGTTAAATACGATTCAGAAAAACATCTCTTAGTGTAGTACTGTTAAATACGATTCAGAAAAACATCTCTTAGTGTAGTACTGTTAAATACGATTCAGAAAAACATCTCTTAGTGTAGTACTGTTAAATACGATTCAGAAAAACATCTCTTAGTGTAGTACTGTTAAATACGATTCAGAAAAACATCTCTTAGTGTAGTACTGTTAAATACGATTCAGAAAAACATCTCTTAGTGTAGTACTGTTAAATACGATTCAGAAAAACATCTCTTAGTGTAGTACTGTTAAATACGATTCAGAAAAACATCTCTTAGTGTAGTACTGTTAAACTAAATACGATTCAGAAAAACATCTCTTAGTGTAGTACTGTTAAATATGATTCAGAAAAACATCTCTTAGTGTAGTACTGTTAAATACGATTCAGAAAAACATCTCTTAGTGTAGTACTGTTAAATACGATTCAGAAAAATATCTCTCAGTGTAGTACTGTTAAATACGATTCAGAAAAACATCTCTTAGTGTAGTACTGTTAAATACGATTCAGAAAAACATCTCTCAGTGTAGTACTGTTAAATACGATTCAGAAAAACATCTCTCAGTGTAGTACTGTTAAATACGATTCAGGAAAACATCTCTCAGTGTAGTACTGTTAAATACGATTCAGGAAAACATCTCTCAGAGTAAAGGACACATTGGGTAAAATGTACTATTGGTAGGTCTCTATAGTTACAGCCTTATCAAAGAGTCCAGCACTGGTCTGATACAGGTCATCGAGAAAAGACGTTCTAGAAAAACTGAGGCTGGATTTGTAATGATCCTATATAACAAAGTGTAACACTCTGCATTCGGATGTATGGGCGACTACTCATTGTGTAGGTTAAACATCTGTAAATAAAAAATGTAATTTAATAGATATATATTTTTTTTACTATTAGTATACTGGACCAGAGGTTGGCCACTAATTCAGCGTAAAACCTTATCCAGAGGGTCCTCTTTCACTCATCCAGAGCAGCAAGCATTTTACAAAACACTCACTGTACGCTACAGTTATAGGCTGCATCCTAAATGACACCCTATTCCCCATAGGGCCCTGGTCAAACGCTGTGCACTACACAGGGGGGTAGGGTGTCATTTTGGGGACGTAGACATAGAATGAAGTCACTAAGCCACGGGGATTGTATTAAAGCAGGCTAATTCACTAGGTGTGGGCTGGTAGGACGTGACTGAAGTGTGTGGTCGTATGAATGCCGAGCCTGTTCTAATGAGTCAGGTTGAATATCCCTGCTGCACAGAGGATGTACATGGTTTTGCATGTAACAGCCGCGCTACAGCTGCAGTGTGATCTGGTCTCCCGCCGACAGAACATCTCCATGACGACAGTATTAAATACTGTAATAGAATTAAACGCAATAATTGCGCAATACTGTATAAATGATCCTAAACTCTATTTTAATATGATATGTTTATTATTACAATGATTTAATATTATTGATTGTTTCCTTTCACATTTATTTAGAATATCTCTGTGAGGGTTAAATGTCCGTCATGGCAACCTATCATGAATACAATCTCTGAAAACTTCACCAAAGACCAAAGGTGCTGGGGGGCATTTCACAAGCCCGAAAGGCATTCAATTAAACTGAAAGAGGCTAAAAGGACTGTATGAGTTTGGACTTTGGACCCTGGCCAAAAGTAATGCTCTTTACTGTATAATGAATGTGGTGCCAGTTCAGATGGATCTCAAGCTTTCGTTTGTTCGTTACTGCCTGTGATTTAGAATGTGGTGCCAGTTCAGACGGTTTCTGCATGGGATTTAGAATGTGGTGCCAGTTCAGACGGTTTCTGCCTGTGATTTAGAATGTGGTGCCAGTTCAGACTTAACAATAGTGCATGTTCTAAAACTGTAGAATGTGGTGCCAGTTACAGAACCTATCCTAGGTATTCCTTAAAGAGATTTAGAATGGTTTCAGTTCAGACAGGCTGGTGATTGAATTTCTTTGCCTGGCGTTACTGCCTGTGATTTAGAATGTGGTGCCAGTTCAGAACAGTTTTGCTGGGATTGAGTGGGCCAGCTGTACTTCCTGTGATTTAGAATGCGAGCAGGCCAGAGGTGGTGAACGCAGTGCCTGTGATTTAGAATGTGGTGCCAGTTCAGACGGTACTGCCTGTGATTTAGAATGTGGTGCACAGACATGTTCTTGTTTAGCGGATGCGGTTACTGGTTAAGCCTGTGATTTAGAATGTGGTGCCAGTTCAGACGGTTACTGCCTGTGATTTAGAATGTGGTGCCAGTTCAGTAATCCAGACGGTTACTGCCTGTGATTTAGAATGTGGTGCCAGTTCAGACAGGTCGACTGCCTGTGATTTAGAATGTGGTGCCAGTTCAGACGGTTACTGCCTGTGATTTAGAATGTGGTGCCAGTTCAGAAGGTTACTGCCTGTGATTTAGAATGTGGTGCCAGTTCAGACGGTTACTGCTGCCAGTGTGGTGCCAGAAATGTGGTTCACCAGTGATTTAGAATGTGGTGCGGTTACTGCCTGTGATTTAGATTTAGAATGATGGTGCCAGTTTAGAATGTGTCAGACAGAGTTACTGCCTGTGATTTAGAATGTGGTGCCAGTTCAGACGGTTACTGCCTGTGATTTAGAATGTGGTGCCAGTGTCAGACGTTTCCCTGTGATTTAGAATGTGGTATTACTTCTCAGTTCGAATGTGGTGTGAGAGAATGCCCAAGTTCAGAGGGTTAGGAGGATCTGATGGTTCCAGTTCAGAAGGTTACTGCCTGTGATTTAGAATGTGGTGCCAGTTCAGACGTTTTAGTTTCTGCCTGTGATTTAGAATGTGGTGCCAGTTCAGACGGTTAAACCTGTGATTTAGAATGTGGTGCCAGTTCAGACGGCTACTGCCTGTGATTTAGAATGTGGTGCCAGTTCAGACGGTTACTGCCTGTGATTTAGAATGTGGTGCGAGTTCAGACGGTTACTGCCTGTGATTTAGCCAATTCAGGGATGAATGTGATTTAGCGAGTGAGGTAAGGGACGGTTACTGCCTGTGATTTAGAATGTTGGTGGACGGTTCACTGGTTACTGCCTGTGATTTAGAATGTGGTGAAAGTTCAGACAGAATGTACTGCCTGTGATTTAGAATGTGGTGCCAGTTCAGACGGTTACTGCCTGTGATTTAGAATGTGGTGCCAGTTCCTAGACGGTTACTGCCTGTGATTTAGAATGTGGTGCCAGTTCAGACGGTTACTGCCTGTGATTTAGAATGTGGTGCCAGTTCCTGTGATTTAGAATGACGGCTTACTGCCTGTGATTTAGAATGTGGTGCCAGTTCAGACGGCTACTGCCTGTGATTTAGAATGTGGTGCCAGTTCAGACGGTTGAGAATGTGGTGCTGCCTGTGATTTAGAATGTGGTGCCAGTTCTGCCTGTGATTTAGAATGTGGTGCAGTTCAGAGCTACTGCCTGTGATTTAGAATGTGGTGCCAGTTCAGACGGCCTGTGATTTAGAATGTGGTGCCTTCAGTGATTTGAGAATGTGGTGCCAGTTCAGACGGCTACTGCCTGTGATTTAGAATGTGGTGCCAGTTCAGAATGTGGTGCCAGTTCGGTTACTGCCTGTGATTTAGAATGTGGTGCCAGTTCAGACGGTTACTGCCTGTGATTTAGAATACTGCCTGTGATTTAGATTTATGTGGTGCCAGCCTTGATTTAGAATGTGGTGCCAGTACTGCCTGTGATTTAGAATGTGGTGCCAGTTCAGACGGTTACTGCCTGTGATTTAGAATGTGGTGCCAGTTCAGACGGTTACTGCCTGTGATTTAGAATGTGGTGCCAGTTCAGAATGCCTGTGATTTAGAATGTGCCAGTTCAGACGGTTACTGCCTGTGATTTAGAATGTGGTGCCAGTTCAGACGGTTACTGCCTGTGATTTAGAATGTGTTCAGTGCCAGTTTAGAATGTGGTGCCAGTTCAGACGGTTACTGCCTGTGATTTAGAATGTGGTGCCAGTTCAGACGGTTACTGCCTGTGATTTAGAATGTGGTGCCAGTTCAGACGGTTACTGCCATTTAGAATGTGGTGCCAATGTGTTTCAGACGGTTGCCACTTACTGCCTGTGATTTAGAATGTGGTGCCAGTTCAGACGGTTACTGCCTGTGATTTAGAATGTGGTGCCAGTTCAGACAGTTCATTTAGAGTTCGGTTACTGCCTGTGATTTAGAATGTGGTGCCAGTTCAGCCTGTGATTTAGAATGTGGTGCCAGTTAGACTGCCTGTGATTTAGAATTTAGAAGTGTGGTGCCAGATTTAGAATGTGGTGCAAGTCAGACGGTTACTGCCTGTGATTTAGAATGTGATTTAGAATGCCAGTTGATTTAGAATGTGGTGCCAGTTCAGACGGTTACTGCCTGTGATTTTAGAATGTGGTGCCAGTTCAGACGGCTGGCTACTGCCTGTGATTTTCAGAATGTGGTGCTAGTTCAGACTACTGCCTGTGATTTAGAATGTGGTGCCAGTTCAGACGGTTACTGCCTGTGATTTAGAATGTGGTGCCAGTTCAGACGGTTACTGCCTGTGATTTAGAACTGCCTGTGATTTAGAATGTGGTGCCAGTTCAGACGGTTACTGCCTGTGATTTTTAGAATGTGGTGCCAGTTCAGACGGTTACTGCCTGTGATTTAGAATGTGGTGCCAGTTCAGACGGCCTGTGAGTTTTTAGAATGCCTGTGATTTAGAATGTGGTGCCAGTTCAGACGGTTAGCTGCCTGTGATTTAGAATGTGGTGCGGTTACTGCCTGTGATTTAGAATGTGGTGCCAGTTCAGACGGTTACTGCCTGTGATTTAGAATGTGGTGCCAGTTCAGACGGTTACTGCCTGTGATTTAGAATGTGGTGCCAGTTCAGACGGTTACTGCCTGTGATTTAGAATGTGGTGCCAGTTCAGACGGTTACTGCCTGTGATTTAGAATGTGGTGCCAGTTCAGACGGTTACTGCCTGTGATTTAGAATGTGGTGCCAGTTCAGACGGTTACTGCCTGTGATTTAGAATGTGGTGCCAGTTCAGACGGTTACTGCCTGTGATTTAGAATGTGGTGCCAGTTCAGACGGTTACTGCCTGTGATTTAGAATGTGGTGCCAGTTCAGACGGTTACTGCCTGTGATTTAGAATGTGGTGCCAGTTCAGACGGTTACTGCCTGTGATTTAGAATGTGGTGCCAGTTCAGACGGTTACTGCCTGTGATTTAGAATGTGGTGCCAGTTCAGACGGTTACTGCCTGTGATTTAGAATGTGGTGCCAGTTCAGACGGTTTCTGCCTGTGATTTAGAATGTGGTGCCAGTTCAGACGGTTACTGCCAGTTCAGACGGTTACTGCCTGTGATTTAGAATGTGGTGCCAGTTCAGACGGTTACTGCCTGTGATTTAGAATGTGGTGCCAGTTCAGACGGTTTCTGCCTGTGATTTAGAATGTGGTGCGAGTTCAGACGGTTTCTGCCTGTGATTTAGAATGTGGTGCCAGTTCAGACGGTTACTGCCTGTGATTTAGAATGTGGTGCCAGTTCAGACGGTTACTGCCTGTGATTTAGAATGTGGTGCCAGTTCAGACGGTTTCTGCCTGTGATTTAGAATGTGTGCCAGTTCAGACGGTTACTGCCTGTGATTTAGAATGTGGTGCCAGTTCAGACGGCTACTGCCTGTGATTTAGAATGTGGTGCCAGTTCAGACGGTTACTGCCTGTGATTTAGAATGTGGTGCGAGTTCAGACGGTTACTGCCTGTGATTTAGAATGTGGTGCGAGTTCAGACGGCTACTGCCTGTGATTTAGAATGTGGTGCCAGTTCAGACAGTTTCTGCCTGTGATTTAGAATGTGGTGCGAGTTCAGACGGTTACTGCCTGTGATTTAGAATGTGGTGCCAGTTCAGACGGTTACTGCCTGTGATTTAGAATGTGGTGCCAGTTCAGACGGTTACTGCCTGTGATTTAGAATGTGGTGCCAGTTCAGACGGTTACTGCCTGTGATTTAGAATGTGGTGCGAGTTCAGACGGTTACTGCCTGTGATTTAGAATGTGGTGCCAGTTCAGACGGCTACTGCCTGTGATTTAGAATGTGGTTCAGTTCAGACGGTTACTGCCTGTGATTTAGAATGTGGTGCGAGTTCAGACGGTTACTGCCTGTGATTTAGAATGTGGTGCGAGTTCAGACGGTTACTGCCTGTGATTTAGAATGTGGTGCCAGTTCAGACAGCTACTGCCTGTGATTTAGAATGTGGTGCCAGTTCAGACGGTTACTGCCTGTGATTTAGAATGTGGTGCCAGTTCAGACGGCTACTGCCTGTGATTTAGAATGTGGTGCCAGTTCAGACGGCTACTGCCTGTGATTTAGAATGTGGTGCCAGTTCAGACGGTTACTGCCTGTGATTTAGAATGTGGTGCCAGTTCAGACGGTTACTGCCTGTGATTTAGAATGTGGTGCGAGTTCAGACGGTTTCTGCCTGTGATTTAGAATGTGGTGCCAGTTCAGACGGTTACTGCCTGTGATTTAGAATGTGGTGCCAGTTCAGACGGCTACTGCCTGTGATTTAGAATGTGGTGCCAGTTCAGACGGTTACTGCCTGTGATTTAGAATGTGGTGCCAGTTCAGACGGTTACTGCCTGTGATTTAGAATGTGGTGCCAGTTCAGACGGTTACTGCCTGTGATTTAGAATGTGGTGCCAGTTCAGACGGTTACTGCCTGTGATTTAGAATGTGGTGCCAGTTCAGACGGTTACTGCCTGTGATTTAGAATGTGGTGTGTCACGTTGGTTGATATACAACGTTGTGATGTATATTTGTCTTTGACTGTCATCTGAAAGGTCATCCAGTTCAAACATATTCTATTAGTCATCACAGGGCCATTAGAGAGGCTCTTCCTCATCATCCTCAACTGCTCCTCAATTAAATCCCTCTGGAATCTATTATTACTGCCTGGCGTTTCATTCTACATCAACCATGAGGGGAAGCACATGTCCATCACTCACTGTGTTCTCAAGATGTTACTGCTATTCAGAAACTCTGTTGGACATGATCAAAGAGAGCACATTTGACATTCAAATCAAAATCAAATCAAATCAAATGTATTTATATAGCCCTTCGTACATCAGCTGATATCTCAAAGTGCTGTACAGAAACCCAGCCTAAAACCCCAAACAGCAAACAATGCAGGTGTAAAAGCACGAATAATCTTTTCTTTTGTGTGATAAAATAATGACGTTGGGACATTAATTGGAGGATGATTGTATTACGGTTGTGATATAATTGAGTCACTTATTCGTTATTGACTACTTGCGGTTGTTTTCAGATTTTTTTTGTGAAGCAGAACTCCTTTGAAAAAGAGACGTTGGTCTCAATGGGACTTCCCTGGATAACATACAAATACACATTAAAAAAATGGATGATAATTGTATTAAAGCTGTCAGTCTTTCTCTGCGCATGGAGTTGGCCGTGGTTGTATTGAATAAACCCAGAGGTGGTGCCTTCCAGAGCCACGCCCTCTCCCAGAGGTGGGGCCTTCCAGAGCCACGCCCTCTCCCAGAGGTGGGGCCTTCCAGAGCGTAGATGAGTGTGAGAGGGGGTGCAGGAGGGGTGCTGGCATCGCACCCCATTACTTCAGATGGATAGCAGAGGGGTGCTCGACATTAAACACTGTTCCCTCAGTCGGAACCTTTAATTATAACTCCTCAGTATCACTTTACAGCAGCCCGGCACAGATGTTTAAACCCTGTGTGTGGCGGCTTGGTTACCCTACCTTACTTAATCTCAGGGAGGGGTGGAGGGAGATGCAGATGGTATGTCAAGAGACTGACGATATGCTTCATCTCTGAGGACAACAACAGTGGTGTCTTTTTTAGGGTGGGGAGGAGGAAGGAAGGAGAGGAGGGAGGAGAGAGGGGAGGAGGAGAGAGAGGAGAGAGGGGGGAGGAGAGAGAGGAGAGAGGAGGGAGAAGGGAGAGGAGGGAGGAGAGAGGGGAGGGGGGGAGGAGAGAGAGGAGAGAGGAGGTAGAAGGGAGAGGAGGGAGGAGGGAGGAGGGAGAGGAGTGATGAGAGGTAGGAGGGAGGAAAGAAAGGAGGGAGGGAGCAGGGAGAGGAGGGAGGAGGGATAGAAGAGAGGAAACAGAGAGGAGGGGAAGAAGCACACAGGGGGCATGTGGTTTGATTTTAATACACCCTCCCCCACTCCCATCACCCCTACTATTATGAGGGTGTTTTTGCACTGAAATACAGCATACCATGCCACCAGAAGACTGCTATAATAAAAACTGGTGGGGTATAAAATCCAATGTGCTCCAACTGTCGGTACGGGGCTGTGTTCCTAACTGGGGCTGTTCAGCAGGGAAGGAGATGTACTGTGATGTCTGGGAGGGACCCTGTAAATCACCATGTAACATCAGCTGCTTGGTTTACATATCAAGCTCTTTACTCTCGTCTTAAGGGATCACTGGCCTACATATCACCCAGAGTATTGTATGGGTCATAGAAAATAAGGACGACCATGTTTTTTTTGGGGTGCAGTTTGCTGTCTATCCCTGGATTCTGTGTTGTGGTGACATGACTGATGTAGTAGTGCCCAAGCACTGGATTCTGTGTTGTGGTGACATGACTGATGTAGTAGTGCCCAAGCACTGGATTCTGTGCTGTGGTGACATGACTGATGTAGTAGTGCCCAAGCACTGGATTCTGTGTTGTGGTGACATGACTGATGTAGTAGTGCCCAAGCACTGGATTCTGTGTTGTAGTGACATGACTGATGTAGTAGTGCCCAAGCACTGGATTCTGTGTTGTGGTGACATGACTGGTGTAGTAGTGCCCAAGCACTGGATTCTGTGTTGTAGTGACATGACTGATGTAGTAGTGCCCAAGCACTGGATTCTGTGTTGTAGTGACATGACTGATGTAGTAGTGCCCAAGCACTGGATTCTGTGTTGTGGTGACATGACTGATGTAGTAGTGCCCAAGCACTGGATTCTGTGTTGTGGTGACATGACTGATGTAGTAGTGCCCAAGCACTGGATTCTGTGTTGTGGTGACATGACTGATGTAGTAGTGCCCAAGCACTGGATTCTGTGTTGTGGTGACATGACTGATGTAGTAGTGCCCACTGGACCACTGGATTCTGTGTTGTGGTGACATGACTGATGTAGTAGTGCCCAAGCACTGGATTCTGTGTTGTGGTGACATGACTGATGTAGTAGTGCCCAAGCACTGGATTCTGGATTCTGTTGTGGTGACATGACTGATGTAGTAGTGCCCAAGCACTGGATTCTGTGTTGTGGTGACATGACTGATGTAGTAGTGCCCAAGCACTGGATTCTGTGTTGTGGTGACATGACTGATGTAGTAGTGCCCAAGCACTGGATTCTGTGTTGTGGTGACATGACTGATGTAGTAGTGCCCAAGCACTGGATTCTGTGTTGTGGTGACATGACTGATGTAGTAGTGCCCAAGCACTGACTGATTCTGTGTTTGTGGTGACATGACTGATGTAGTAGTGCCCAAGCACTGGATTCTGTGTTGTGGTGACATGACTGATGTAGTAGTGCCCAAGCACTGGATTCTGTGTTGTGGTGACATGACTGATGTAGTAGTGCCCAAGCACTGGATTCTGTGTTGTGGTGACATGACTGATGTAGTAGTGCCCAAGCACTGGATTCTGTGTTGTGGTGACATGACTGATGTAGTAGTGCCCAAGCACTGGATTCTGTGTTGTGGTGACATGACTGATGTAGTAGTGCCCAAGCACTGGATTCTGTGTTGTGGTGACATGACTGATGTAGTAGTGCCCAAGCACTGGATTCTGTGTTGTGGTGACATGACTGATGTAGTAGTGCCCAAGCACTGGATTCTGTGTTGTGGTGACATGACTGATGTAGTAGTGCCCAAGCACTGGATTCTGTGTTGTGGTGACATGACTGATGACTGATGTAGTGCCCAAGCACTGGATTCTGTGTTGTGACATGACTGACATGACTGATGACTGATGTAGTGCCCAAGCACTGGATTCTGTGTTGTGGTGACATGACTGATGTAGTAGTGCCCAAGTGACATGACTGATGTAGTAGTGCCCAAGCACTGGATTCTGTGTTGTGGTGACATGACTGATGTAGTAGTGCCCAAGCACTGGATTCTGTGTTGTGGTGACATGACTGATGTAGTAGTGCCCAATCACTGGATTCTGTGTTGTGGTGACATGACTGATGTAGTAGTGCCCAAGCACTGGATTCTGTGTTGTGGTGACATGACTGATGTAGTAGTGCCCAAGCACTGGATTCTGTGTTGTGGTGACATGACTGATGTAGTAGTGCCATGACAATCACTGGATTCTGTGTTGTGGTGACATGACTGATGTAGTAGTGCCCAAGCACTGGATTCTGTGTTGTGGTGACATGACTGATGTAGTAGTGCCCAATCACTGGATTCTGTGTTGTGGTGACATGACTGATGTAGTAGTGCCCAAGCACTGGATTCTGTGTTGTGGTGACATGAATGATGTAGTAGTGCCCAATCACTGGATTCTGTGTTGTGGTGACATGACTGATGTAGTAGTGCCCAAGCACTGGATTCTGTGTTGTGGTGACATGACTGATGTAGTAGTGCCCAATCACTGGATTCTGTGTTGTGGTGACATGACTGATGTAGTAGTGCCCAAGCACTGGATTCTGTGTTGTGGTGACATGACTGATGTAGTAGTGCCCAAGCACTGGATTCTGTGTTGTGTGACATGACTGATGTAGTAGTGCCCAAGCCCAAGCACTGGATTCTGTGTTGTGGTGACATGACTGATGTAGTAGTGCCCAAGCACTGGATTCTGTGTTGTGGTGACATGACTGATGTAGTAGTGCCCAAGCACTGGATTCTGTGTTGTGGTGACATGACTGATGTAGTAGTGCCCAAGCACTGGATTCTGTGTTGTGGTGACATGACTGATGTAGTAGTGCCCAAGCACTGGATTCTGTGTTGTGGTGACATGACTGATGTAGTAGTGCCCAAGCACTGGATTCTGTGTTGTGGTGACATGACTGATGTAGTAGTGCCCAAGCACTGGATTCTGTGTTGTAATGACATGACTGATGTAGTAGTGCCCAAGCACTGACTCAAAAAAAGGTTTAAAAGACTGCATATCAAAATACAAAACAATTAAAAAATAATAATAATTAACCTGCATGAACAAAGTCTATGGAATATTCATGACACAGAATTTTATTGAGATTAAAAGTATTGGTTTGTATCTTTCCTCGGCCAAATACCCTTAATTGTTAATTGGTATAGCATAGCGACATGTCAAAAGTGGCATTCTTTAGGTGCTAAATACTAATGACTTTTGAGCAATAGACCCAACCATGGCTGTAATGTGTATTACAGAGCAAGTGTAAAGTCTAAACCTCACTGAATCCTAATTCCTCAGTGCCAGCCCTTCTGTGTTCCACTATTCTTCATTTTTTTACATTGTGAACTGGGTTCTTAGTTATTTTCAATTACTTCATGTAGCATCCCTCATTTTTCATTTCCTTGGTAGAAAATCAGTTGTGACAGGTACACTCTGACAGTACAGAAAATCTAGCCTCGGTCATTAGAGTTAATATTGTGTTTCTTTGGCAATCCTTCATAATTTTTGGGCCTCATTGACTATTTTTCTTTATAAAATATTAAGTATTCAAACCTCATTTACATCCTTATTTTTCAATTTGCTGCCGCAGTAGTTTAATTTATTCCATATAATTTCTTTTTCTGAGAGGGACATTAATCATTGCCTGTTCCTTTTAGTGCCTCTGGGTTTTATCAATAAAATAAAAACCCTTCCTTCAAATGAATACGATCAAACATTTTGCCAAGGGACATCAGTAATCTTAACAGTGCACACACCCTCTCCGATCCAGCTTGTTTTATTCACTCATTGGTTTATTTATTTCGCTACTTATCTATTTATTTGGAGCGTACATAGACAGTAGAAAGGGAGAGGTTGGCCGTTCAGAGAGGAGGGTTAAAGAGAGCAAACCACCTTATCGTTTTATCCTCCTTCCCCCTGATCATCATCCTCATAAGACGCCACGGGATTTTTTTTCCCTTTCATTTTTTTTAATAGCTGATAGTCATGTGTGAAGAAAGGGGGAGGTAGTTATAGAGATTTAACTATCCTTTACAAATTGATTCACACTTCAGCAGCACACAAGGTCCAGTAAGTAAATTACCAGGAGGACACAATGTTAATTCTCTATCCTCTGTATTATTACTGCTCTCTCTTCTCAGTCCAGGAGATGACAGGTCTGTACGGTCTCTCTTCTCAGTCCAGGAGATGACAGGTCTGTACGGTCTGACAGGTCTGTACTCTTCTCAGTCCAGGAGATGTCCAGGAGATGACAGGTCTGTCCAGGAGATGACAGGTCTCTCTTCTCAGTCCAGGAGATGACGGGTCTGTCCAGGAGATGACGGTCTGTACGGTCTCTCTTCTCAGTCCAGGAGATGACAGGTCTGTACGGTCTCTCTTCTCAGTCCAGGAGATGACGGGTCTGTACGGTCTCTCTTCTCAGTCCAGGAGATGACAGGTCTCTTCTCAGTCCAGGAGATGACGGTCTCTCTTCTCAGTCCAGGAGATGACAGGTCTGTACGGTCTCTCTTCTCAGTCCAGGAGATGACAGGTCTGTACGGTCTCTCTTCTCAGTCCAGGAGATGACAGGTCTGTATGGTCTCTCTTCTCAGTCCAGGAGATGACAGGTCTGTACGGTCTCTCTTCTCAGTCCAGGAGATGACGGGTCTGTACGGTCTCTCTCTCAGTCCAGGAGATGACAGGTCTGTACGGTCTCTCTTCTCAGTCCAGGAGATGACAGGTCTGTACGGTCTCTCTTCTCAGTCCAGGAGATGACAGGTCTGTACGGTCTCTCTTCTCAGTCCAGGAGATGACAGGTCTGTACGGTCTCTCTTCTCAGTCCAGGAGATGACGGGTCTGTACGGTCTCTCTTCTCAGTCCAGGAGATGACAGGTCTGTACGGTCTCTCTTCTCAGTCCAGGAGATGACAGGTCTGTACGGTCTCTCTTCTCAGTCCAGGAGATGACAGGTCTGTACGGTCTCTCTTCTCAGTCCAGGAGATGACAGGTCTGTACGGTCTCTCTTCTCAGTCCAGGAGATGACAGGTCTGTACGGTCTCTCTTCTCAGTCCAGGAGATGACAGGTCTGTACGGTCTCTCTTCTCCAGGAGATGACAGGTCTCAGTCCAGGAGATGACAGGTCTGTACGGTCTCTCTTCTCAGTCCAGGAGATGACAGGTCTGTACGGTCTCTCTTCTCAGTCCAGGAGATGACAGGTCTGTACGGTCTCTCTTCTCAGTCCAGGAGATGACAGGTCTGTACGGTCTCTCTCTCAGTCCAGGAGATGACAGGTCTGTACGGTCTCTCTTCTCAGTCCAGGAGATGACAGGTCTGTACGGTGTCACTCTCTCTCTCAGTCCAGGAGATGACAGGTCTGTACATGGTCTCTCTTCTCAGTCCAGGAGATGACAGGTCTGGGGTCACTCTCTCTCTCAGTCCAGGAGATGACAGGTCTGTACGGTCTCTCTCTCTCAGTCCAGGAGATGACAGGTCTGTGGGTCGCTCTCTCTTCTCAGTCCAGGAGATGACAGGTCTGTACGGTCTCTCTTCTCAGTCCAGGAGATGACAGGTCTGTACGCTCTCTCTTCTCAGTCCAGGAGATGACAGGTCTGTACGCTCTCTCTCTCAGTCTAGGAGATGACAGGTCTACATGGGGTCACTCTCTCTCCTCAGCCTAGGAGATGATAGGTCTACATGGGGTCACTCTCTCTCCTCAGTCTAGGAGATGACAGGTCTGTACGGTGTCTCTCTTCTCAGTCCAGGAGATGACAGGTCTACATGGGGTCACTCTCTCTCCTCAGTCTAGGAGATGACAGGTCTACATGGGGTCACTCTCTCTCTCAGTCTAGGAGATGACAGGT
>NC_060180.1:1680134-1688362 GCF_021184085.1 Oncorhynchus gorbuscha | reverse complement strand
AAAGAGAACTGTTGGCGTAGGTGGGGTGTCCTACACAGAGAGGGTGGTGTGTGTGTGTGTGTGTGTGTGTGTGTGTGTGTGTGTGTGTGTGTGTGTGTGTGTGTGTGTGTGTGTGTGTGTGTGTGTGTGTGTGTGTGTGTGTGTGTGTGTGTGTGTGTGTGTGTGTGTGTGTGTGTGTGTGTGTGTGTGTGTGTGTGTGTGTGTGTGTGTGTGTGTGTGTGTGTGTGTGCGTGCGTGTGTGTGTGTTGAGAGCGGGTTGTATAGGGGTAAAGGCTAGAGGGGCAGTATTCATGGATAAGAGCACATACACAGGGGGTGGACAGACACAGAGCACATTGTGTGTAGGACTAAGCACGGCACAATAGCTGAAGGGCCCTTGGTTTCATTAACGTCTTGAGGGCCCCGTGCTTCACAGTCTCAAGAGTTCAGTTTACCTCGTTGAGTTGACCTCCTGGAGTCATCTGGATAGGGGGACAACTAACTACAGCTTCAGGAGTCAGCTTTTCGGGGGCTTTTCACTCCTGAACACACCATTATGATTAATGGGTGTATTGATTGATTTATTGATTTGTTGATCGATTGATAATTCCAATGAATGTGGGGACTTTGTGGAATATTGTCAAATGTATGCGTGGTAAAGATTTGGTACAAACCAATGCAATTATATTCCCTTGTTATACATGAGCAAGACTGTGACTGTAATCAAGCTTGTAAACTTCATTACATCATTTAACTTTTACGCTGTACATACAATAATGTAACATATTATTAGCAAATTACAGTGGGTTCTAAATTATAATTTGGTTACTGAATGTAGATTACAGTGGGTTCTAAATTATAATTTGTTTACTGAATGTAGATTACAGTGGGTTCTAAATTATAATTTGGTTACTGATTGTAGATTACAGTGGGTTCTAACTGATAATTTGGTTACTGATTGTAGATTACAGTTGGTTCTAACTGATAATTTGGTTACTGATTGTAGATTACAGTTGGTTCTAACTGATAATTTGGTTACTGATTGTAGATTACAGTGGGTTCTAAATGATAATTTGGTTACTGATTGTAGATTACAGTGGGTTCTAAATTATAATTTGGTTACTGATTGTAGATTACAGTGGACTCTCATAATTTGGTTACTGAATGTAGATTACAGTGGGTTCTAAATTATAATTTGTTTACTGAATCTAGATTACAGTGGGTTCTAAATTATAATTTGTTTACTGAATCTAGATTACAGTGGACTCTCATAATTTGGTTACTGAATGTAGATTACAGTGGACTCTCGTAATTTTGTTACTGAATTTTTATTTAATTGTATTTATTTCACCTTTATTTAACCAGGTAAACTAGTTCAGAACAAGTTATCATTTACAACTGCGACCTGGCCAAGATAAAGCAAAGCAGTGCAACACAAAAATGTAGATTACAGTGGTTTCTAAATTATAATTTGGTTACTGAATGTAGATTACAGTGAGTTTTAAATTATAATTTGGTTACTGATTGTAGATTACAGTTGGTTCTAACTGATAATTTGGTAACTGAATGTAGATTACAGTGAGTTCTAAATTATAATTCGGTTACTGAATGTAGATTACAGTGGACTCTCATAATTTGGTTACTGAATGTAGATTACAGTGGGTTCTAACTGATAATTTGGTTACTGAATGTAGATTACAGTGGGTTCTAACTGTTAATTTGGTTACTGAATGTAGATTACAGTGGGTTCTAACTGATAATTTGGTTACTGAATGTAGATTACAGTGGGTTCTAACTGATAATTTGGTTACTGAATGTAGATTACAGTAGGTTCTAACTGATAATTCAGTTACTGAATGTAGATTACAGTGGGTTCTAACTGATAATTTGGTTACTGAATGTAGATTACAGTAGGTTCTAACTGATAATTCAGTTACTGAATGTAGATTACAGTGGGTTCTAACTGATAATTTGGTTACTGAATGTAGATTACAGTGGGTTCTAACTGATAATTCAGTTACTGAATGTAGATTACAGTGGGTTCTAACTGATAATTCAGTTACTGAATGTAGATTACAATGGGTTCTAACGGTTGCAGCATCTGAACACATACTGCATCCGTTAGATAATACACACTGTATTATATATTTCCTGGAAGTTACAGTGGGTAACTGTCAGATTCCTCTGACCGTTGCTGCTTCACTTTACAATCCTGTCCTCTTTAAAAGCCTGTTGTCTTTGACTGAGGGGCCGGTGGGGAGAGTCCTTTCCTCTCTCTCTCTCTCTCTCTCTCTCTCTCTCTCTCTCTCTCTCTCTCTCTCTCTCTCTCTCTCTCTCTCTCTCTCTCTCTCTCTCTCTCTCTCTCTCTCTCTCTCTCTCTCTCTCTCTGTCAGTTCTCAGTACTCCATGATAGCCTCATTAGCTGGGTCCTCACCATTGTTGTCTTACAACAGAGATGTGTGGAGAGAATCCTCATTAAAGAAGGGGTTGTTTATTTGGCCTGAGGGGGGCTAGTGAATCCACCACCAGAACACACAGGCAGACAGCCCTCTTAGATTCAACGCCAGCCAGAGAATCAAAGCTGTTAGTATTTTCTCTAGCTGCCCTCTTTATGTTGGTTTTCCCCATTTACCTACCTACCTACCTACCTACCTACCTACCTACCTACCTACCTACCTACCTACCTACCTACCTACCTACCTACCTACCTACCTACCTACCTACCTACCTACCTACCTACCTACACACACACACACACACACACACACACACACACACACACACACACACACACACACACACACACACACACAACGCACACACACACACACACTCATGCACGCACACACGCACACCCACCCACCCACCCACCCACCCACCCACCCACCCACCCACCCACCCACCCACCCACCCACCCACCCACCCACCCACCGACACCCCCCACACACACACACACACACACACACACACACACACACACACACACACACACACACACACACACACACACACACACACACACACACACACACACGCACACACACGCACGCGAACGTGCGCACACACACACACACTCATGCACGAACACACACACGCACACCCACACCCACACCCACCCACCCACCCACCGACACCCCCCCCCACACACACACACACACGCACACACACACAAAATCAATTCAAAGATTTGTTTTGGAGGTTTGTTGTTAACAGGAGAGAGCGTGTTGATTTCTGTCTTCATTTTGGAAATGGAGCATAAATCACGAGGACTCTGAGGGTGCAGTATACAGGCTATTTCTGTCTGTTGATATGAATAGTACATCTCCAGCTACTTGACCATGTCTTTGCCTGAACATAGTTCAGACAGACAGACAGACAGACAGACAGACAGACAGACAGACAGACAGACAGACAGACAGACAGACAGACAGACAGACAGACAGACAGACAGACAGACAGACAGACAGACAGACAGACAGACAGACAGACAGACAGACAGACAGACAGACAGACAGACAGACAGACAGACAGACAGACAGACAGACAGACAGACAGACAGACAGACAGACAGACAGACAGACAGACAGACAGACAGACAGACAGACAGACAGACAGACAGACATAACTGAACTAACGGTCTTGTAATGCTCTGCTGTAGATAATGAGATGCTAGCACTATAAGGCCTTGGACAAAACAAGACCTAACACAACCACTAAACTAGAAGGAGTTACTCAAGGATGTCAGGCTAGTGTTTTCCTGGCTTTGCAATTGCCCTGTGGTCATCTGAATGACAAGGTTAGTATACAGCAGTGACCTACAGGATGTGTTGTGTTCAAGATCACTGAACATAGAAACCAACTAATGATATGATGTTGGTTGGTTGCTTACTGTCCTGAAGACAGATAGAGCACCCTGCAAAACTAAACCTGCCGATTGCTGATTTCTGCAGTGAAAGACAGAGAGGCAGAGAGAGAGACTGATAGGCAGACAGAGAGACAGGCAGACAGAGAGAGAGACTGATAGGCAGACAGACAGGCAGAGAGAGAGACTGATAGGCAGACAGACAGACAGGCAGACAGAGAAAGACAGAGAGACAGAGAGAGAGAGAGACAGAGAGACAGAGAGACAGAGAGACAGAGAAAGACAGAGAGACAGAGAGGCAGACAGACAGGCAGAGAGACAGAGAGACAGAGCAGACAGACAGGCAGAGAGAGACTGATAGGCAGACAGACAGGCAGACAGAGAAAGACAGAGAGACAGAGAGACAGAGAGACAGAGAGACAGAGAGAGAGACTGATAGGCAGACAGACAGGCAGAGAGAGAGACTGATAGGCAGACAGAGACACAGACAGAGAGAGAGACTGATAGGCAGACAGACAGGCAGAGAGAGAGACTGATAGGCAGACAGAGAGACAGGCAGACAGAGAAAGACAGAGAGACAGAGAGACAGAGAGACAGAGAGACAGAGAGACTGATAGGCAGACAGACAGGCAGAGAGAGAGACTGATAGGCAGACAGAGACACAGACAGAGAGAGAGACTGATAGGCAGACAGGCAGACAGAGAGAGAGACTGATAGGCAGACAGACAGGCAGAGAGAGAGACTGATAGGCAGACAGAGAGACAGGCAGACAGAGAGACAGAGAGACAGAGAGACAGAGAGACAGAGAGACAGAGAGACAGACAGAGAGAGAGACAGATAGACAGACAGAGAGACTGATAGGCAGACAGACAGGCAGAGAGAGAGACTGATAGGCAGACAGACAGGCAGAGAGAGAGACTGATAGGCAGACAGAGAGACAGGCAGACAGACAGAGAGAGAGACAGAGAGACTGATAGGCAGACAGAGAGACAGGCAGACAGAGAAAGACAGAGAGACAGAGAGACAGAGACAGAGAGACAGAGAGACAGAGAGACAGACAGAGAGAGAGACTGATAGGCAGACAGAGAGACAGGCAGACAGAGAGAGACACAGAGAGACTGATAGGCAGACAGAGACAGAGAGACAGAGAGACAGACAGACAGACAGACAGACAGACAGACAGACAGACAGACAGACAGACAGACAGACAGACAGACAGACAGACAGACAGACAGACAGACAGACAGACAGACAGACAGACAGACAGACAGACAGACAGACAGACAGACAGACAGACAGACAGACAGACAGACTGACAGACAGACTGATAGACCCATGAGTCTTCTCAACTCTCATCGCAATGTAAAGACAATAACCTGTGGAGTCGTCTGTCCAGAACACATTATAAAATAACCTACAGGGTCGTCTGTCCAGAACACATTATAAAATAACCTGTAGAGTCGTCTGTCCAGAACACATTATAAAATAACCTGTGGAGTCGTCTGTCCAGAACACATTATAAAATAAACTGTAGAATCGTCTGACTCTATACTGACTTCAGCTTGTTCTTCTCCGATCGACTGACTGAAAAACCTCCGTAGTTGACCTCCTTTTTATTTGGCACGGCAACAAAGTCATTTAGTTACAAAATTCACATTTTTCCGTAAGAAATAGGAGTATTAAATTTAGCACGACAGGAACAACCTTCATGTATCGCTACGAAAACAACAACAACCCGAAAAAATCTCCATCTTTGACCTCCATTTTCTCCCGTATGCAGAATGAAGCAATTTATCACCAGCCCAGAAATCTCTGCTCCCTAATTAATTACAACTAAGTAAAGAATGTTTGGGGAGCCAAATTGGTTTAATTCCCCCAACACGGCATCACGGCGGTGAAAGTCATTCATTACCAAATGTGTGCTCAAAGGTTAGTTTGCTTTATGTGAAGACAAAATAATAATTAATTCCAGAGCCAGGAGAGCTTGCAGGAAGAGGAACAGTTTGTCACCAGGCCACAGAGACATCAGGGATTTGTTCCCAGGAGAGCTTGCAGGAAGAGGAACAGTTTGTCACCAGGCCACAGAGACATCAGGGATTTGTCCCAGGAGAGCTTGCAGGAAGAGGAGCAGTTTGTCACCAGGCCACAGAGACATCAGGGATTTGTTCCCAGGAGAGCTTGCAGGAAGAGGAGCAGTTTGTCACCAGGCCACAGAGACATCAGGGATTTGTCCCAGGAGAGCTTGCAGGAAGAGGAGCAGTTTGTCACCAGGCCACAGAGACATCAGGGAAGTGTTCCACCGATGTGTCCAGTGAGCAGCGATGAACAACCAGGGAACGTTCCTCTCTCTCTCTGCCTGTTCCTGATGTGCTGTAGCCTAATAAACACCCTATTCTCTTATCAGTGCACTACATTTGACCAGATAGTGCACTATATAGGGAATTGGGTGCCATCTGGGATCCTGTCAAGTCTTCAGTGTTTATTTCTACTCCACACTAGCAGCACTCAGTTACTCTCTGTCACTCTCTGTCACTCTCTCAGTTCGTCACTCAGTTAGTCTCTCAGTCACTCTCTCAGTCACTCTCTGTCACTCTCTGTCACTCTCTCAGTTAGTCACTCAGTCACTCTCTCAGTCACTCTCTCAGTCACTCTCTCAGTCACTCTCTGTCGCTCTCAGTCACTCTCTCAGTTAGTCACTCAGTCACTCTCTCAGTCACTCTCTCAGTCATTCTCTCAGTGCACCAACTGTTCAGATCTGGTGTGAGGTGTTCCCCCGACAGCTGTACAGCACTAAGATCCTCTTTGGTCGTAGACGACGGATTAAGGAGGATTTCAGCGCTACGAAGCTTCCAGGAAACTCACCTCTGCTGGTTTTACCCACTGTCCTTCCTCCTGGAGTGTCTAATCAACATAACATCCACCTATTACAGACAAATGCCTCCTCCGGAGCCCCTGTTAGGGCTCAGAGAGGAGGAGAGGAGTGAGGGACGACGAGAAGGTGTGGGGGAGGTGTCATTGGCACCTACCAATGCACTCTGGGAGTCTCCCATTGGCAGGCCCAGCGGGGATTCTGGGTAAAGAGTCTCGTGTGCATCCACAATTGCACAGTATTCCCTGTATAGTGCAATACTTTAGACCAGAGCCCTGTGTATGCAACTAAAGTAGTGCACTATACAGGACATAAGGTGCCATTTGGGATGCAGCCCCTCTCAGTATGCAGCAGGGCGGCGGCTCGGTCAGCTCTGGTCTATAGCCATGTGTAGAACTCCACTTGAAAAGCCCAGGGGACTGACCTTCAGAAGCCTCAGTAACCTAATCAAGACACCACCGCTACTGGAGTGACTGTTTAGGATCAAGGAAACACAAGCAGATCTAGAAACTGCAGGACAATTAGGTTGTATCTTCACTAATCTCTCCCTCACTTATTTGACTAAACACACAAACAGCTCCACATGGCCTTTCCTTCTCCTATTCATCATGTTTCCCCCCGTGAAAAAAACAACATCTTATTTGAATTTGAAGCAGTGAACAGTAATAAAGGTTGAGAGGATGGAGGATACCATCCCTCTCTAAGGACAATCAATCAAATAAATAACTTCCCATATCAACAATATAAATTACCACACCAGTTTTGATTGTCCCCTTCCACATATTCAAGGGAGCTCTTTGGAGGGTGGTTTTTAATATTGGGGTAATAGGGACTATTTAGCAGGTAATATGGTATTAATATAGAGGAGAGGAAGAAGAAGACAGTTATAATGGAAGTGGGGCTTTAGCCTCTGCATGAATTTCAATGATGAAGCACAATGCCTTTAAATCCCTTTCTTATTGAAGCCGCCTCCCCTGCAGGTACTTCTGAGAGCTCTAATAGAATAGGAAGTAGAGGACACAATAGATTTATATCTCTCTCAAGCCCCTTTCAGGTCACTGTCTACTTCCCAAATGGCAACCTATTCCCTATGTAGTGCACTGCTTTCTATGGGTTTTGGTTAAAAAAAGTAGTGCACTATATAGGGAATAGGGTGCCATTTGGGATCTAACCACAGAACATTCCTACGATCTCTTTAAACTGGCAATGAGCACTTCATGAATCATTCATTTTTAATAGATTATGCAAATTTTCCGAGGGACATAAAATCAACAAGATCAATAACGGCAGTCATTTTAATTGGTGTTAGAAAACATTTTAAGGATAAACATAATCTCCTTACTTCTTTCCCCAGCCCCGTAAAAGCACAATTAATTTGAAATTGGATCTCAGCCTAAATGCAGAAGATAATTGAGTATTTTTTTTGCTGTTGCTTGGCTTGGATTCTGTCTTGCTGCGCTGGGCTTATTGTTTGAAAGTAAACTGTAATACTGAGTCATTACAGAGAAGCTAAAACCT
>NC_060180.1:1660134-1672634 GCF_021184085.1 Oncorhynchus gorbuscha | reverse complement strand
TTACTGCTGGAGGACAGGCTGGGTTTGACCTCGCCGTCCAGACCAGGATTCAGGGAGGACAGGGAGTGGGAGTGGGAGTACTCGTTAGCCTGCAAAAAGACACGTACATCATTACACAACCATAGAAATGAAAAAGAAAAGGCCCCACCTCTCCCTGCTGTGGGCTTCATTCCACCAATGTTTCATCTAAAGAGCCTTCATTAAACAGGGTTTCTCAAAAACACAAAATTGGCTACCAAAACCATGCTTACAGAGTCAAATACTGTCTCTCCGTGAATCTTAGGGTGTCTATTTGTGAGTGTGTGTGTGTGTGTGTGTGTGTGTGTGTGTGTGTGTGTGTGTGTGTGTGTGTGTGTGTGTGTGTGTGTGTGTGTGTGTGTGTGTGTGTGTGTGTGTGTGTGTGTGTGTGTGTGTGTGTGTGTGTGTGTGTGTGTGTGTGTGTGTGTGTGTGTGTGTGTGTGTGTGTGTGAGTCCACTAGCTGCAGCAGCGGTGAGGGTGGGAGTTCAAGCATATCATTAATGTATTTTGGTTTTGTTCTGAGAGGAAGTGGGATCTAGAAAAGCCGAATGAAAAGCCAAGCCGTCATCTGGTCCTTTGTGCCTGACTGCAGCCAGGAGTCCTGATCAGCCAAGGGAGAAAACAGCTCTGCTTGGTTACCACACCACTGTCCCCAATGCTACCCTATTCCCTATTACAGCGCACTGCTTTGGACCAGAAGTAGAGCACTGCACAGGGTATAAGATTACATTTGGGATGCACACAGACACGCCATGTGGCCCTGGTTCACAACAGGACACTATTCACCTTTGGGCTTTAAAAAAAATTTGAATTAAAAAAAAAAAAAGTTTAAAAAAAAGAAGCTTCTCCACAACCCTTTGGTTCATCATCAGTGACTATAAATAGGTTGTCATATACTGTAAGTTACATTGCTCCGTGTTACCATATACAAAATGAATATCAAATTGAAAGAAATATATATTTTTTCTTCATTCTATTTATATATGTTTTGTCATAGTGAGAAAATGACTTGATTTTATATCGACCATGATGTATTTTCTATGTATTTCGTTTGGACTCCAATACATTACTATAGAGACACTTTGTTTACCCACAGATAGTATTTCCTTTGTATGGTGGTGGATAGTTTGAGACAGTCATGGCAGATGTTAGTGTGTGTTTTATAATGAGATCAGACTTCCGGGAGACTGTGTGTTGACAATGTTTGTTCCCCCCCCCAAAAAAAGAGAAGCCCAGTGTGTGTCTGAGTGGCTCGCTGGGCTGCGGTCCCAAAGGGGACGCCTGTGAGCCTGTGACCCCACTCTTGTCTGCTTCTATCCCAGATAAACTCTAATTGTCTGCTACAACTGTTCACGGGGACAATGTCGGATGTTTTCCTCTATTCTGGAAGGCTTTGGACGTTAAACAGGCGTTTTATCATGCAGATAAAGGATGGGCTCGAAGACGGGGGAAATGGAGGAAGACAAAACTAAACAAAAGAAAAGATAGATTTGAAAAGGATGACCAAATGGCTAGCAGAAGTGTGGGAGGGGTGAATCTATTTAGTTCTGCATCTCCAGAATGGTGTTTTTAATAGCCTTCCAACCAGCACCCAGACCCCGGCTAATAGGGACATATTGACCAATGAGGAGAAAGGGGAACGACGACAAGTGAAAGAGAGATCCATGAAAGGAGAAAATCCTCTGATTAATACTTTATTCAATTAAAACAGATGTTTCTGTTCCAGTCACATCTTTTACATTACTGTCCTACTGGTCTCTTTTACATTAGTGTCCTACTGGTCTCCTTTCCATTACTGTTCTACTGGTCTCCTTTCCATTACTGTCCTACTGGTCTCTTTTACATTACTGTCCTACTGGTCTCTTTTACATTACTGATCTACTGGTCTCTTTTCCATTATTGTCCTACTGGTCTCTTTTCCATTATTGTTCTACTGGTCTCTTTTACATTACTGTCCTACTGGTCTCTTTTCCATTAGTGTCCTACTGGTCTCTTTTCCATTATTGTCCTACTGGTCTCTTTTCCATTATTGTTCTACTGGTCTCTTTTCCATTATTGTCCTACTGGTCTCTTTTCCATTATTGTCCTACTGGTCTCTTTTCCATTATTGTTCTACTGGTCTCTTTTCCATTACTGTCCTACTGGTCTCTTTTCCATTATTGTCCTACTGGTCTCCTTTCCATTATTGTTCTACTGGTCTCTTTTCCATTATTGTCCTACTGGTCTCTTTTCCATTATTGTTCTACTGGTCTCTTTTCCATTACTGTCCTACTGGTCTCTTTTACATTACTGTCCTACTGGTCTCTTTTACATTACTGTCCTACTGGTCTCATTTACATTACTGTTCTACTGGTCTCTTTTCCATTATTGTCCTACTGGTCTCTTTTCCATTACTGATCTACATTTACATTTACATTTAAGTCATTTAGCAGACGCTCTTATCCACTGGTCTCTTTTCCATTATTGTCCTACTGGTCTCTTTTCCATTATTGTCCTACTGGTCTCTTTTCCATTATTGTTCTACTGGTCTTTTTCCATTACTGTTCTACTGGTCTCCTTTCCATTACTGTTCTACTGGTCTCCTTTCCATTATTGTCCTACTGGTCTCCTTTCCATTATTGTCCTACTGGTCTCTTTTCCATTACTGTTCTACTGGTCTCTTTTCCATTATTGTCCTACTGGTCTCTTTTCCATTACTGTTCTACTGGTCTCCTTTCCATTACTGTTCTACTGGTCTCCTTTCCATTACTGTTCTACTGGTCTCCTTTCCATTACTGTTCTACTGGTCTCTTTTCCATTATTGTCCTACTGGTCTCCTTTCCATTATTGTCCTACTGGTCTCTTTTCCATTACTGTTCTACTGGTCTCCTTTCCATTACTGTTCTACTGGTCTCTTTTCCATTACTGTTCTACTGGTCTCCTTTCCATTACTGTTCTACTGGTCTCTTTTCCATTACTGTTCTACTGGTCTCTTTTCCATTACTGTTCTACTGGTCTCCTTTCCATTACTGTTCTACTGGTCTCTTTTCCATTACTGTTCTACTGGTCTCTTTTCCATTATTGTCCTACTGGTCTCCTTTCCATTATTGTCCTACTGGTCTCTTTTCCATTACTGTTCTACTGGTCTCCTTTCCATTACTGTTCTACTGGTCTCTTTTCCATTACTGTTCTACTGGTCTCCTTTCCATTACTGTTCTACTGGTCTCTTTTCCATTACTGTTCTACTGGTCTCTTTTCCATTACTGTTCTACTGGTCTCCTTTCCATTACTGTTCTACTGGTCTCTTTTCCATTACTGTTCTACTGGTCTCCTTTCCATTACTGTTCTACTGGTCTCTTTTCCATTACTGTTCTACTGGTCTCCTTTCCATTACTGTTCTACTGGTCTCTTTTCCATTACTGTTCTACTGGTCTCTTTTCCATTACTGTTCTACTGGTCTCCTTTTATTTTGAACCCCGCCTCCTTTCCCTCTCTTCTTCTTCTTCTTTAATACTCTCTCTGAAGCTCTCTGTGATTGCAAGTCATTTCCAATTCGTTTTGGTATTGATCTTCCAGTAGAAATCAGTTTGGTAATTAGCTCCAAATTAGGCTCTCTTCTGGAGGTGAGTCCTGTCCTACTGATTTATTACCTACGTAATTCACCGCGATCGGAGAGAAATTAAAATGAACTCAATTAGGCCCATTGCTTTAGCTTCTTTTATGGGTCTCCTCCCTTAAAGACTTGTAGTTTTATACCGGGTACAAATGAATAGTCTCTTGTTGTTTAATAGTGTAATGAAAGTAAGTAAAGGTTATCCATTGTAATAAGCCTAAGAGAGGTTTTAATGAGAAGAAAGGTAGTAAGTCAACATGTAAGGGTGTAGTTATTGTGGTTTCTTCTGGGTGGGGGGGTGGTGACAGAAGGGGTCTTCATTTGGTAAATGAGGATGGATAGATGGTGGGTGTTTGTGGTGTTGACATCAAAAGCAAGACGCATTAGAATATCCCATATATACACCACCAGGTGTGTGGAAATAAATCAAGAAAGCCCCTTTTGCTATGTTTACAATTTATAAAATAAAAATAAAAACATTTCCATGATAAATCTGCCAGCTGAAAGCAGCTTCATACACTGTTTCAATAATAACATTTTAGAAGAAGGACACGGAATTATAACAGAAATAACAGGTGCAGAAGGAGACACACAGAGTCAGATAACACAACGGCAAAAATAGAGAAAAATTGAGATATTGATTAATTGCATGTTGCCTTTTCTGTTATTCTCAATTATAGGGGATCCAAAGAATGGGGTGTTTTTTTCATCCCAAGATCGATACGACGTGGGAGTTTTCCCTGAAATCCCTACAGCATTTTACATGCTGTTTCCTAATACACTGGAATGACTGTTTTACCAGCCTATACATTTGTAGGGCATTTTATTTTGAGAGCTGCGTGGAGCAGGTATATATATATATATATATATATATATATGCTCAGATGGCGTGCTCCTTCGGGGCCCTCTGGGCCAACTTAATAAAATAGCAGAATCTCTCAGCACGAAAAAGTAAATAAAAATATGTTGAGTTTCAGAGAAAACTGCGTTTGGAGCAGCAACGACAATAATTAAATAAAATAAAATAAACAGAAAAACATCAACAACAATATCATGGTTGTACAGCTGGAGGAAGCTTGGATGGAAAGGAAGTGTTGATGTGCTGCAGTACAGGTGTATTTGATGCTGTTGAAGCTTGGATGGAAAGGAAGTGTTGATGTGGTGCAGTACAGGTGTATTTGATGCTGTTGAAGCTTGGATGGAAAGGAAGTGTTGATGTGGTGCAGTACAGGTGTATTTGATGCTGTTGAAGCTTGGATGGAAAGGAAGTGTTGATGTGCTGCAGTACAGGTGTATTTGATGCTGTTGAAGCTTGGATGGAAAGGAAGTGTTGATGTGGTGCAGTACAGGTGTATTTGATGCTGTTGAAGCTTGGATGGAAAGGAAGTGTTGATGTGCTGCAGTACAGGTGTATTTGATGCTGTTGAAGCTTGGATGGAAAGGAAGTGTTGATGTGGTGCAGTACAGGTGTATTTGATGCTGTTGACGGTGACAAACAACAAGACATAACTAACCTGTTCTGGTTTGATGTGCTCCGAGGTCGGGAAGACGTCGGGGTACGACGGGCGCTCAAAGACCCGGTCCAAAGCTTCCAGCTGCTGCTGAGTGAAAGCATCGGCCCGCAGGTGCTTCCGTAAACTGTCCACACTAACCTGAGAATCAGTGTTTGGGCCAGACCCATCTGAACCATCTACAAGAAGAGAGAGCAACAACACTAGAGTCTAATCAGGAAGCCCCTGGAAGGTAGGAAGCTGGCTGTCACTGAAGCCCCTGTAAGGTAGGAAGCTGGTTGTCTGAAGCCCCTGTAAGGTAGGAAGCTGGCTGACTGAAGCCCCTGTAAGGTAGGAAGCTGGCTGTCACTGAAGCCCCTGTAAGGTAGGAAGCTGGCTGTCACTGAAGCCCCTGTAAGGTAGGAAGCTGGCTATCACTGAAGCCCCTGTAAGGTAGGAAGCTGGCTGTCACTGAAGCCCCTGTAAGGTAGGAAGCTGGCTATCACTAAAGCCCCTGTATGGTAGGAAGCTGGTTGTCTGAAGCCCCTGTAAGGTAGGAAGCTGGCTATCACTGAAGCCCCTGTAAGGTAGGAAGCTGGCTGTCACTGAAGCCCCTGTAAGGTAGGAAGCTGGCTATCACTAAAGCCCCTGTATGGTAGGAAGCTGGTTGTCTGAAGCCCCTGTAAGGTAGGAAGCTGGCTATCACTGAAGCCCCTGTAAGGTAGGAAGCTGGCTATCACTGAAGCCCCTGTAAGGTAGGAAGCTGGCTATCACTGAAGCCCCTGTAAGGTAGGAAGCTGGTTGTCTGAAGCCCTGTAAGGTAGGAAGCTGGCTGTCACTGAAGCCCCTGGAAGGTAGGAAGCTGGCTATCACTGAAGCCCCTGGAAGGTAGGAAGCTGGCTATCACTGAAGTCCCTGTAAGGTAGGAAGCAGGCTGAAGCCCCTGTGGCTTTTTGTTGATATCATTACTGTGTGTTACTGGTAACTTTGGATAAGAGTACTACACGCAAGTGTTTTACTGTATCGTTTACACGCATGTACACCCATTGTATAATGCATTGTTTATACCTGTGTAGCACTTCAACCACTACTACTCAATTATAAAGAGCAGATTCAGTCAGTCATAGATTCAGTCAGGGCAGATTCAGTCATGGTAGATTCAGTCAGGGTTGATTCAGTCAGGGCAGATTCAGTCATGGTAGATTCAGTCAGGGTAGATTCAGTCATGGTAGATTCAGTCAGGGTAGATTCAGTCAGGGTAGATTCAGTCATGGTAGATTCAGTCAGGGTAGATTCAGTCATGGTAGATTCAGTCAGGGTAGATTCAGTCATGGTAGATTCAGTCAGGGTAGATTCAGTCAGGGTAGATTCAGTCAGGGCAGATTCAGTCATGGTAGATTCAGTCATGGTAGATTCAGTCAGGGTAAATTCAGTCAGGGTAGATTCAGTCAGGGTAGATTCAGTCATGGTAGATTCAGTCAGGGTAGATTCAGTCAGGGTAGATTCAGTCAGGGTGGATTCAGTCAGGGCAGATTCAGTCAGGGTGGATTCAGTCAGGGTAGATTCAGTCAGGGTGGATTCAGTCAGGGTAGATTCAGTCAGGGTAGATTCAGTCAGGGTGGATTCAGTCAGGGCAGATTCAGTCAGGGTGGATTCAGTCAGGGTAAATTCAGTCAGGGTAGATTCAGTCAGGGTGGATTCAGTCAGGGTGGATTCAGTCAGGGTGGATTCAGTCAGGGTAGATTCTAAACGGGTCATATCAATACTGCTAGTGGTGAGCCACTGAGTGCAGTCTATCTTCACAGACAGTAGAGGAAACTACCACTACCACACACAGTATTAGCCAGCATCATGATGTGAAAGCCCCTGTGGTAATTGATGGATTACCATCAGTGCAAATATATACTTGTTGTAGTGGTGGAGCCCGTGTATTTTAATGAACACTGTAGCTACAGTACTGCAGTGGCTTTTTCAATCCATGTTCATTCCAGGCTCCAGGGGTTTCCCTCCTTCTTCTCTCCTTTCTCAATTTCCCTTTTCCACAGTTTAATACTGCTTTCATTTTCAGTAGAGTGGCAGAGTAGCAGTGTTTCATTTGGGTAGCTAACACCGCTGTGACCGCAGACAGACACGACAGACAGAGAGAGAAAGAGAGAGAGAGAGAAAGAGAGAGAGAGAAAGAGAGAGAGAAAGAGAGAGAGAGATGCTGTGAATGAATAAATAGTACAGTCTAGTTCAATCACCTCCCAGTCCCAGGATGCCATTCTCCAAACAGAGGGAGAGGGATGCCTTAGCTTTTCCTTTTGGCACTTCCCTGTGATGCTTTAAAGCCCCACTTTTACAGCCCTCCAGACCCCTCCCTTCCCATCCCAGGCTGCAACGGCTCTGGCTACTGCCTCTCAGCCTCCAGCCTCCTCCTCCGCGGATCTCTGGAAAGGGCTTCAGCTCCCTTACAAATCTGTCATTCTAAATTTGCGGCAGATTATGTTCTCTGGTTGGTCCTGGAGGGAGCTGCAGAGATATATGATATGCAAGGAGGGACCCTATTGATTGCCTGCCTGGTCTGGTGGCAAAGAGGGAGCCGAAATGAACTTGAAATGAACATCATGCCTCAACTCAATGTGCGTATAATACTCTACTTAATCCCACATTTTTCTCTGCCATGGAATTCAATTGATCAATCATGTCTCTCCTGATAGTACCATTTGGAAGGGTTATTGCCATTCCATTCTGCCGCTTGACCTTTTCTCACTGGGGCCAGAGGATGAACCTGCACTCCCAAGAAGAGCAAAACGCATCAAGGGGATATATAAGAGACCCTGGGGGAGTCGGGGGTGTGTGAGTGCGTGTGTGTGTGTGTGATTGGGGGAGGGGAGGGGGGTCTGTGCATGTGGTGAATAGGTTACTGCCATTTGCTGCCCAACATACAACAATAATTCTATATCCTCAAACAAATGTTTTCGATAACTAATCATTTAAAAAAAACATTAAAAGACCTATTATGGTAAATGTATTTCATTTAACACACATGTAAAAATCTTTCTATTTTCATAGTGTGATCGGTTGGGATCTGTTGCAATATGCAATCACAGGAGAACATAAATCACTTCTACTCTACACTGTTCAGCTATTTTCTTCTGATTTTCAGTATGGATAAATCTAATCACATCTTTTGATCTGGCATTATTTCTGGACAGCTCCACTGGGGGCCTCAGCCTCTCGTAGCTCCGCTGAACGGTTGGCGCTTTATCAACCTCAACTGTTCCCTTCGGTCCTCGGAAGCAAATAGACTCATTAATTACTTTCCATCTGCTAGGCCAGAGTACATACCATGATCAATACCCGCACATTAGTCATTCACCACAGAGGAATACACTTCCCATACACAAGATAAACCACCCGCAGGTCAACCTACAGTACATGGGCTGTGGTTCCCACTCAAACCATCCCCCATGTTAACCTGTGGTTCCCACTCAAACCACCCGCAGGTCAACCTACAGTACATGGGCTGTGGTTCCCACTCAAACCACCCGCAGGTCAACCTACAGTACACAGGCTGTTGTTCCCACTCAAACCATCCCCAGGTCAACCTACAGTACATGGGCTGTGGTTCCCACTCAAACCACTCCCCAGATTAACCTGCAGTACATGGGCTGTGGTTCCCACTCAAACCACTCCCCAGATTAACCTGTGGTTCCCACTCAAACCATCCCCCATGTTAACCTGTGGTTCCCACTCAAACCACCCGCAGGTCAACCTACAGTACATGGGCTGTTGTTCCCACTCAAACCACCCGCAGGTCAACCTACAGTACATGGGCTGTGGTTCCCACTCAAACCACTCCCCAGATTAACCTGTGGTTCCCACTCAAACCACCCGCAGGTCAACCTACAGTACATGGGCTGTGGTTCCCACTCAAACCATCCCCCATGTTAACCTGTGGTTCCCACTCAAACCATCCCCCATGTTAACCTGTGGTTCCCACTCAAACCACCCGCAGGTCAACCTACAGTACACGGGCTGTGGTTCCTACTCAAGTTTAGGTGAAATACCCATTTAAGACACCCACCTCAATATTGCCTCCTTGTAAAATACATAATCCTATGACTAGCGTAAAAATGGCAGTACATCTATGTAAAAAAACTCACTCTAATGCCCAGTACATCTATGTAAAAAAAACTCACTCTAATGCCCAGTACATCTATGTAAAAAAACTCACTCTAATGCCCAGTACATCTATGTAAAAAAACTCACTCTAATGCCCAGTACATCTATGTAAAAAAACTCACTTTAATGCCCAGTACATGTGAAAAAAAACTCACTCTAATGCCCAGTACATCTATGTAAAAAAACTCACTCTAATGCCCAGTACATCTATGTAAAAAAACTCACTCTAATGCCCAGTACATCTATGTAAAAAAAAACTCACTTTAATGCCCAGTACATGTGAAAAAAAAACTCACTCTAATGCCCAGTACATCTATGTGAAAAAAGTTCTCATTTACAACTGCGACTTGGCCAAGATAAAGCAAAGCAGTGCGACACAAACAACAATACAGAGTTACACATGGAATTTAACAAACATACAGTCAATAACACAATAGGAAAACAATTTACAGTGTGTGCAAATGAGGTAAGATAAGGGAGGTAAGGAAATAAATAGGCCATAGCGGCAAAATAATTACAATTTAGCAATTTAAACACTGGAGTGATTGATGTGCAGAAAATGAATGTCCAAGTAGACATACTGGGGTGCAAAGGAGCAAAATAAATAAGTAACAGTATGGGGATGAGGTAGTTGGATGGGCTATTTACAGATGGGCTATGTACAGGTGCAGTGATCTGTCAGCTTCTCTGACAGCTGGTGCTTAAAGTTAGTGAGGGAGATATGAGTCTCCAGCTTCAGTGATTTTGAAATTAGTTCCAGTCATTGGCAGCAGAGAACTGGAAGGAAAGGCGGCCAAAGGAGTAATTGGATTTGGGGGTGACCAGTGAAATATACCTGCTGGAGCGCGTGCCCAGTACAATGTCCAGTACATATATGCCAAAAACCCTCACTCTAATGCCCAGTACATCTATGGATATGGCCCAAAATACACCTTATTCCCTATATAATGCAGTCCTTTTGACCAGAGCCCTATGGCCTGACTATCTCACCCATGTCTGCTGGAATAGGTTGTTCTAGCTGGTGGTAAGGAGAGCCTGGCTAAACCAGACTGAATGCTAAACTCAATGGTGAGCTCAGCATTCAGTCACGTTTTTTTTACCAGGCTAGTTAACTAGAGGTATTCTGTTTCATCCTGATGACATGTAGAAGTGAATCCAACCATCACAATGACATTTCTTAAAGGTACATAGGAAATATTTTTTGATGTATCTAAAAATTTTAAAAAGACAGCCATTCTTTTTTTTTTTTACGAGTATCACAGCCACCCAGCAATGTAATACACCACATAGACCACATGTCATATTTCTACTGAAGCCACCGCAAGACATCATATCCTACAAGTATACAGTACCAAATAACATATATTGTAAGATATCTGGTACATGTTTTTGTGGGCGAGTTTCCCATTCCGTGCTGATATGTCGCCGACAGTTACCATCGTCCTGTTTGTTCATCATTTGGAATGGAGGCTAGGCTGTAATATCTGACACTACTAAATAACATTTGCTAAGATACATTGGTACATGGTTTTTGGGGGCCATTTTCCATACCATTTTAGCTATTAATTATGTCATAGCATTAGTCGGTAAACCTGGAAATCATAATGGCTTTGTTTACATGTTAGTCATTTAGCAGACGCTCTTATCCAGAGCGACTTACAGTAGTGAGTGCAGACATGTTCATACTGGTCCCCGGTGGGAATTGAACCCACAACCCTGGCGTTGCAAGTGCCACGCTCTACCAACTGGTCTCTGTTTCTCCACATCCTCCCCAGTGATGCTAATAACTTATGTTGTTATGTCATAGTAGATAATGTCTTTGTTTGTTGGTGTGTCTCCATAGTGATGGTGTCTGTGTTATTGATCAGTGAGTGACAGGCTTGAGTGTATTCATCTTGACATGGCTGGGCATTAACACTCCGGTAACGAGGGAGCAGAGGACTCCAGACTCTATCAGATCACATCACCAGCTCTATAAGACAGACTCCTCTCCCCGGGCTCGCCACCCCAAGGTCATGACCCCTAGCAGGGGGTTGAGCCGACGTAATTCTGTCTCTGCCTGGAGTCAGAGAGAGAGAGAGGTCGTCTGCCTTACTACACGGACTACCTGTCTGCCAAACACGGCAGAATACAAACCACGAGAAACATCAGCTTTGAGGCGGAAGCTGATGTCTTCTGGCCACGACGGTGATTATACAATAGGCACGAATGGCCCCGTGAAGAATTGACCAAAGCAACGGTGTCAAAATATAAGCTCGTAATTGTTATAGTATCTTATTCATGGTCAAATTCAACCTGTGTTCAGTCTGTGTTTAGCCCTGAGTGGAGGCACATGGAGGTGAAACGGCACCTTAAGGTCATGAAGGCCCCTCTTTTCTGAATAGGCTTTTTGTCTTTCTGTTGTTCTAGTTTGAACAACATTATCTAGCTATACGTCAGCTAGTGATTCTCTTTCCCAAGCATTGCATTAGCATTCTGTTTGAACAACATTATCTAGCTATAAGTCAGCTAGTGACTCCTTTTCCCTTGCATTGCATTAGCATTCTGTTTGAACAACATTATCTAGCTATATGTCAGCTAGTGATTCTCTTTCCCAAGCATTGAATTAGCATTCTGTTTGAACAACATTATCTAGCTATACGTCAGCTAGTGATTCTCTTCCCAAGCATTGCATTAGCATTCTGTTTGAACAACATTATCTAGCTATACGTCAGCTAGTGATTCTCTTTCCCAAGCATTGCATTAGCATTCTGTTTGAACAACATTATCTAGCTATACGTCAGCTAGTGATTCTCTTTCCCAAGCATTGCATTAGCATTCTGTTTGAACAACATTATCTAGCTATACGTCAGCTAGTGATTCTCTTTCCCAAGCATTGCATTAGCATTCTGTTTGAACAACATTATCTAGCTATACGTCAGCTAGTGATTCTCTTTCCCAAGCATTGCATTAGCATTCTGTTTGAACAACATTATCTAGCTATACGTCAGCTAGTGATTCTCTTTCCCAAGCATTGCATTAGCATTCTGTTTGAACAACATTATCTAGCTATACGTCAGCTAGTGATTCTCTTTCCCAAGCATTGCATTAGCATTCTGTTTGAACAACATTATCTAGCTATACGTCAGCTAGTGATTCTCTTTCCCAAGCATTGCATTAGCATTCTGTTTGAACAACATTATCTAGCTATACGTCAGCTAGTGATTCTCTTCCCCAAGCATTGCATTAGCAT
>NC_060180.1:1602634-1655134 GCF_021184085.1 Oncorhynchus gorbuscha | reverse complement strand
CTTAGTAGGAAACACTGACCTCTGGTCTTAGTACCTCTGGTCTTAGAAACACTGACCTCTGGTCTTAGTAGGAAACACTGACCTCTGGTCTTAGTATGAAACACTGACCTCTGGTCTTAGTAGGAAACACTGACCTCTGGTCTTAGTATGAAACACTGACCTCTGGTCTTAGTAGGAAACACTGACCTCTGGTCTTAGTAGGAAACACTGACCTCTGGTCTTAGTATGAAACACTGACCTCTGGTCTTAGTAGGAAACACTGACCTCTGGTCTGGTCTTACCTCTGGGTCTAGGGAAACACTGACCTCTGGTCTTAGTATTAAACACTGACCTCTGGTCTTAGACACTCTCTGGTCTTAGTAGGAAACACTGACCTCTGGTCTTAGTAGGAAACACTGACCTCTGGTCTTAGTAGGAAACACTGACCTCTGGTCTTAGTATTAAACACTGACCTCTGGTCTTAGTAGGAAACACTGACCTCTGGTCTTAGTAGGAAACACTGACCTCTGGTCTTAGTAGGAAACACTGACCTCTGGTCTTAGTAGGAAACACTGACCTCTGGTCTTAGTATTAAACACTGACCTGTCTCGAGTTCCATTAATATGAAATGTATAGTAGACTAAATAGTAATTACTTCGCGAACTATAATTTACTGTAACACAGAGTAGAGTAAAGCATGATGCCGTCTAGCTATAGTCATGATATTGGATGCAATATACTATTTTTTCAAACGGTGGCTCGCGGCGAGACATTGTTTTTAAAGCAGTGTTTTGATGAGCCATGATGTGAGAGAGGATTGAAGGCCCGAGGTTGATATTTTTGGAAAGATAAACTATCAGTGTCCCTTGGCTTGTGATTCCAGGTGGGTATTATTGGCTGGGTCTGGAGAGGTAGTATGCAAGAACCACATCTCCACCTGAAATCCCCACCCAACCACCCTACACTCCCCCACCCAACCACCCTACACTCCCCCACCCAACCACCCTACACTCCCCTACCCAACCACCCTACACTCCCCTACCCAACCACCCTACACTCCCCTACACAACCACCCTACACTCCCCTACCCAACCACCCTACACTCCCCTACCCAACCACCCTACACTCCCCTACCCAACCACCCTACACTCCCCTACCCAACCACTCTACACTCCCCCACCCAACCACCCTACACTCCCCTACCCAACCACTCTACACTCCCCTACCCAACCACCCTACACTCCTCTACCCAACCACCCTACACTCCCCTACCCAACCACCCTACACTCCTCTACCCAACCACTCTACACTCCCCCACCCAACCACCCTACACTCCTCTACCCAACCACCCTACACTCCCCTACCCAACCACCCTACACTCCCCTACCCAACCACTCTACACTCCCCTACCCAACCACCCTACACTCCCCCACCCAACCACCCTACACTCCCCCACCCAACCACCCTACACTCCCCCACCCAACCACCCTACACTCCCCTACCCAACCACCCTACACTCCCCCACCCAACCACTCTACACTCCCCTACCCAACCACCCTACACTCCCCCACCCAACCACCCTACACTCCCCCACCCAACCACCCTACACTCCCCCACCCAACCACCCTACACTCCCCTACCCAACCACCCTACACTCCCCACCCAACCACCCTACACTCCCCTACCCAACCACCCTACACTCCCCTACCCAACCACCCTACACTCCCCTACCCAACCACCCTACACTCCCTCACCCAACCACCCTACACTCCCCCACCCAACCACCCTACACTCCCCTACCCAACCACCCTACACTCCCCTACCCAACCACCCTACACTCCCCTACCCAACCACCCTACACTCCCCCACCCAACCACCCTACACTCCCCCACCCAACCACCCTACACTCCCCCACCCAACCACCCTACACTCCCCTACCCAACCACCCTACACTCCACCACCCAACCACCCTACACTCCCCTACCCAACCACCCTACACTCCCCCACCCAACCACCCTACACTCCCCCACCCAACCACCCTACACTCCCCCACCCAACACTCCCCCACCCAACCACCCTACACTCCCCCACCCAACCACCCTACACTCCCACACCCAACCACCCTGCTCTCACTAGGGCTGGAGAGGGAGTATTTGTGCGTCCCAAATTGCACCTTCCCTATTCCCTATTTTCCCCATAGGGCTCCCGTCAAAAGTAGTGCACTATATAGGGAATAGAGCACCATTTGGAACGCAAGCTATATAAGAACCACAGAGCCCTGTTCCCTCTGCTCTGCTCTTTCATCAGCATGCCGCCCGGCCCGGGGAACTTAAATCAAGGAAATGGCAGGACATCAAGGAGATCATTTGAGACTGAATAGCCGTAGAAACATGGGGCTGTCATCTATTAGAGGAGAGGACCCTCCAAAACACGCCGCCGAGCAGCTCTCCTCTCTCTACGAGCCCCTCTATCTGTCCTTATAAGTCCTTCCTCCAAATGTCCTCTAATGCCTCTCTCTCTCTCTCTCTCTCTCTCTCTCTCTCTCTCTCTCTCTCTCTCTCTCTCTCCCTTTGTCCTTATAGGTCCTTCCTCACCATATCCTCTAATGCCTGTCTCTCTCTCTCTCTCTCTCTCTCTCTCTCTCTCTCTCTCTCTCTCTCTCTCTCTCTCTCTCTCTCTCTCTCTCTCTCTCTCTCTCTCTCTCTCTCTCTCTCTCTCTCTCTCTCTCTCTCTCTCTCTCTCTCTCTCTCTCTCTCTCTCTCTCCCCTTACAGGTCCTTCCTCATCCTGTCCTCTAATGCCTACTCTGCCCTTCAGTATCAATCTGCATGGAAATGTGTGCCTTCTATCATCCGATGACTAGATATTACACCCCGGCTAATAGGAAAGACTTCTTGTAGAATAGTCTGAAAATTAACTCTTGTAAAATATCAGCCGTTTGCATTCTGCCTTACGATCTCTCTCCACTAGCAGCATCTCTTTACAGCGGAAGAGAGTTGATTATGTCATTTGCCTTGTCCACGTCATGCTGGGTTTTATATCTCTGCCAGGAAATCTACCTTCGACACGTCATTAGTCATACCCTCTCCCTCCCATCCTTCCATTCCTCCATCCCTCCACGCAGCACACACATAAAACATCCTATTCCACCGAATACCCCCACAAACCCTGCTCGCTGCTCGCGCTTCTCCTCTCCACTTCCACCCGACAAATGTCATACAGGACAAAAGACAACGGTATGAAATCCTACTGCATATCGTCGTACGCTCATTAGCTACGTTCCTTACATACTACAGAAACAAGGGACTCATTCCCCTCCCAGTTCCCCTCCCGACACCAGTCTCCTTCCATAGTGTACATGTCCTCTTAACACAGTCTGGTTGTGAATGAATGAATGGTCCTGCTCCATTATTCTCACCAGATGCTTATGTAGTGACATTAGAAAGCATGTTGCTTACAGATCCAATAATCTATATGGCCCCGGGCTTCTTATATCCACTACCTACTCTTTGAGACAGTAAAAAAAGAGAGGGAAAGAGAGACGGGGAGGGATGGAGGGGGGAGACGGAGTGATAGAGGGAGAGGGGGTAAATGAGCGAGAGAGAACAAGAGGGGTAAGAGAGAGTGGGAGAGAGAGAGAGAGAGGAGAGAGAGAGAGAGAGAGAGAGAGAGAGAGAGAGAGAGAGAGAGAGGAAAGAGAGAGTGGAGAGAGAGAGGAGAGACGGGAGAGAGGGAGAGAGAGAGGGGGAGAGGAAGAGAGAGAACAAGTGGGGAAAGAGAGAGACAGAGAGAGAGAGAGAGAGAGAGAGAGAGAGAGAGAGAGAGAGAGAGAGAGAGAGAGAGAGAGAGAGAGAGAGAGAGAGAGAGAGAGAGAGAGAGAGAGAGAGAGAGAGAGAGAGAGAGAGAGAGAGAGAGAGAGAGGGGAGAGAGAGAGAGAGAGAGGGGGGAGAGACAGGGAGGATGAGGTGCTGCTGGTGTTAAACGTGTCTCCTACACCGGAGGTGGTCGACGTTGGTTTCTTGAGTGACCTGGGTGGTTGGCTACATCATCTTGACATGTAATTATCTAAGCCCCTCTTAATCACTTCAACAAAGATTAATTGCACAAGACAACAGTGGAGGTCATGTCTTCAAATCAAACAGCTCTTCCACTTCTTCGTGACACACTAGAACACATTATCATGGTACATTTAGCCTTTATGGTTTTCCTGTAGTATCGCTTTGCTCTGGCAATACACATCACAATGTCTGATGCTGTACACTAGCTAGTTGTGTATGATGTTATGAAGACTGGGAGATATTCTATTCAGTATTTTCTATTTTGACTAGAAATGCTCCGATCCGTTCTGATCTGAAGTGAATCTGTATTAGAACACATCAACTCATCAAGGTGCTCTGAGTCAGACAACATCAAGGTGCTCCGAGTCAGACAACATCAAGGTGCTCTGAGTCAGACAACATCAAGGTGCTCTGAGTCAGACAACATCAAGGTGCTCTGAGTCAGACAACATCAAGGTGCTCTGAGTCAGACAACATCAAGGTGCTCTGAGTCAGACAACATCAAGGTGCTCTGAGTCAGACATCATCAAGGTGCTCTGAGTCAGACATCATCAAGGTGCTCTGAGTCAGACAACATCAAGGTGCTCTGAGTCAGACAACATCAAGGTGCTCTGAGTCAGACATCATCAAGGTGCTCTGAGTCAGACAACATCAAGGTGCTCTGAGTCAGACAACATCAAGGTGCTCTGAGTCAGACAACATCAAGGTGCTCTGAGTCAGACAACATCAAGGTGCTCATAGCCAACAACAACAACAACAACAACACAACATTTTGGGACAAATACTATTCTGAGGAATAAGAAAGCCTTGTCTCTTACCTTCATCTCGTTTCCTCTTCTCACCATTCGACCGGGGAATACCCAGGATGCCGTTGATGGAGTAGGACCCCACAGGGTCGTTGGAAGGGCTTGTTACAGGTGGAGAGGCCTGGCTCGGTACTGAGGGAAAAGAGACATTTTCCCATTATTATTTCACCTTTATTTTGTGGTCCTGTGTCGCTCAGTTGGTAGAGGATGGCACTTGCAGGATCGTGGGTTCGATTCCCAGGACCACCCATAACTAAATGTATACACACAGTAGCCGACTGTAAGTTGGTTTGGATGAAGCATCTACTAAATAGTATTTCATGTTATTATTTAACCAGGTTGTTCAAATTGAGTAGAAAATATATATTTTTCAATGGAGACAAGGGTGATTAACATGGGTTGGGGTTATGATACATCTTACCCATGGTGTGGCCTGGTGTAAGGGTTAGGATAAATCTTACCCATGGTGTGGCCTGGTGTAAGGGTTAGGGTACATCTTACCCATGGTGTGGCCTGGTGTAAGGGTTAGGGTACATCTTACCCATGGTGTGGCCTGGTGTAAGGGTTAGGGTTAGGATAAATCTTACCCATGGTGTGGTCTGGTGTAAGGGTTAGGGTTAGGGTATATCTTACCCATGGTGTGGTCTGGTGTAAGGGTTAGGGTTAGGGTACATCTTACCCATGGTGTGGCCTGGTGTAAGGGTTAGGGTTAGGATACATCTTACCCATGGTGTGGCCTGGTGTAAGGGTTAGGGTACATCTTACCCATGGTGTGGCCTGGTGTAAGGGTTAGGATACATCTTACCCATGGTGTGGCCTGGTGTAAGGGTTAGGATACATCTTACCCATGGTGTGGCCTGGTGTAAGGGTTAGGATACATCTTACCCATGGTGTGGCCTGGTGTAAGGGTTAGGGTTAGGATACATCTTACCCATGGTGTGGCCTGGTGTAAGGGTTAGGGTTAGGATGCATCTTACCCATGGTGTGGCCTGGTGTAAGGGTTAGGGTTAGGATACATCTTACCCATGGTGTGGCCTGGTGTAAGGGTTAGGATACATCTTACCCATGGTGTGGCCTGGTGCAGACAGGGATGTTCCATCTGGAGACGGGTGGAAAGGCTGCTGGACTTTTGTTCGTATTATCCTGTGATCACAGGAAAGAAAAGATGGTGTCAGTGCTGCTTCCTGCTCTTGGATCAGTTGACTGATGAGATGGCGTCAGTGCTGCTTCCTGCTCTTGGATCAGTTGACTGATGATATGGCGTCAGTGCTGCTTCCTGCTCTTGGATCAGTTGACTGATGAGATGGAGTCAGTGCTGCCTCCTGCTCTTGGATCAGTTGACTGATGAGATGGAGTCAGTGCTTCCTCCTGCTCTTGGATCAGTTGACTGATATGATGGCGTCAGTGCTGCTTCCTGCTCTTGGATCAGTTGACTGATGAGATGGCGTCAGTGCTGCTTCCTGCTCTTGGATCAGTTGACTGATATGATGGCGTCAGTGCTGCTTCCTGCTCTTGGATCAGTTGACTGATGAGATGGCGTCAGTGCTGCTTCCTGCTCTTGGATCAGTTGACTGATGAGATGGCGTCAGTGCTGCTTCCTGCTCTTGGATCAGTTGACTGATATGATGGCGTCAGTGCTGCTTCCTGCTCTTGGATCAGTTGACTGATGAGATGGCGTCAGTGCTGCTTCCTGCACTTGGATCAGTTGACTGACAAGATGGAGTCAGTGCTGCTTCCTGCACTTGGATCAGTTGACTGACAAGATGGCGTCAGTGCTTCATCCGGCACTTGGATCAGTTGACTGACAAGATGGCGTCAGTGCTTCATCCGGCACTTGGATCAGTTGACTGACAAGATGGGGTCAGTGCTGCCTCCTGTTCTTGGATCAGTTGACTGACAAGATGGCGTCAGTGCTTCATCCTGCACTTGGATCAGTTGACTGACTTTCCACACAATACAGCATGAGGCTATCATTTTGAACATCACCGTGAACGAAGGGCCAGAATGGTCAGTGGTTTAACTTGTTGTTTTTGCAACCTAAACTTCTTCTAATCACAGATTGGATGTTGAAGAACAGATGTTGGACTATATTCTCTATATAATTAACTATTTATTACCAGGACCAATAGTGCAATGTGTCTGAGTGAGATGTCAGTAGTATCTCACCATAATAATGGGTCCAATCCAAAGTCCAGGTGTAGAAACAGCAGTGCCTACATGTTAGAAAGCCTACTGTACCTTTAAAAGGTGAGATCTGGAGAAGAAAAGTCTTCATTGCACTTTTGCTCTGAGAGGTGATCTTGCAAACAAAGCATGAAATCACATCAATTCACCTCAATGATTGGCTTCACTGGTTCTACCTGGCCTGAGCTAATCAGCTCTCCTTCTCTCTCCTTCTCTCTCCTTTCCCCTCCTTCTTTCCCTCTCTCCCTGCCACATGGTAAAGGTTTCCAGGGCTCTCTCTCTCTCTGACTGCTGCCCCTTGGCTTGTCCAGGGCTGTGTCCCGAATGGCAACCCTATTCCCTATATGGTGCACTACTTTTGACCCGAGCTCTATGGCACCCATAGCCCTATATCCCTACGGGCCATGGTCAAGGGTAGTGCGCTATATAGGGACTAGGTTCCCATTTGTCACTGACCACAGCTCTGAGGTCTCTGTGACTTCAGCAGCAGCCCCCCAGTGCCAACCCCGGTGTGGACGAGGGTCTATTGATCGAAGGGCTTTGGGGGGAGAAAAAAGTTGGGGATTAGTCACAGGCCCAAACAGATGCAAATAGAAAGCTATAAATTATATGTGACAGGAAAGCAATATTTCCTTATTGCCTTGCACAAGCTTACGCCAGCATTAGATTCCTTTAACCTGACTGGCACCGTGGGGAAGAGGGGAGCTGTCATTGTAATGTGTAAACTTTAAAACTATTTATCATGTATGACACGGTGTGTAGCTATTTTAGAACACGGACGGAGCGCTAAAGGTGGATCGAGGACGTGGAGGATACATAATGACACGTGTCCCAGTTCACGTTTGCTTGGTTTCCTAATCCTAACACAGATCTGTTGTTGAGAATTGGACCTTTCTTGGTATTTTATCAACATAATAGTATTGTTATTTAAGACCTCTATTTTATTAGATTGTGTTGCAAATTGAACCGCTTGGTCTGATACTGAACAATTGAACAATTCACACCACCTACAATTATTTTAGATTATTTTTAACTAAAAGTCTTGGCCTTTGGGGGTGGAGGGGGACATCATTTCACTATTTGATTGAGAATTTTAGGACCGGTGTAGGTATCATTTTTTTAATAAAAAAAATGTATTTGATAAAATATTGTATTTGGCCTTTACTACTACAGGCCATAGAAACACATTGAACAACACATTCATAAATGGAAAGGAATAAGGGTTTGAAGTGTCTGTCCCAAATCTAGAAGATATCAGGAAGCTCAGGAAATAGTGGACACATATTTAACCTCTGTTTCTATCTATCTCCATAACTCCATTCATTAGTTAACCCAGTACCAAGTTACCTTCCGACGGAGAAAACCATTGTGATAAAACGGAGAACACCATTGTGATTAAATGGAGAACACTATTGTGACAAAATGGAGAACACCATTGTGATTAAATGGAGAACACCATTGTGATTAAATGGAGAACACCATTGTGATAAAATGGAGAACACCATTGTGATTAAATGGAGAACACCATTGTGATAAAATGGAGAACACCATTGTGATTAAATGGAGAACACCATTGTGATTAAACGGAGAACACCATTGTGATAAAATGGAGAACACCATTGTGATAAAATGGAGAACACCATTGTGATAAAATGGAGAACACCATTGTGATAAAATGGAGAACACCATTGTGATAAAATGGAGAACACCATTGTGATAAAATGGAGAACACCATTGTGATAAAACGGAGAACACCATTGTGATTAAATGGAGAACACCATTGTGATTAAATGGAGAACACCATTGTGATAAAATGGAGAACACCATTGTGATTAAACGGAGAACACCATTGTGATTAAATGGAGAACACCATTGTGATAAAACGGAGAACACCATTGTGATTAAATGGAGAACACCATTGTGATTAAACGGAGAACACCATTGTGATTAAACACCATTGTGATTAAATGGAGAACACCATTGTGATTAAATGGAGAACACCATTGTGATAAAACGGAGAACACCATTGTGATTAAACGGAGAACACCATTGTGATAAAATGGAGAACACCATTGTGATAAAATGGAGAACACCATTGTGATAAAACGGAGAACACCATTGTGATAAAATGGAGAACACCATTGTGATAAAATGGAGAACACCATTGTGATAAAACGGAGAACACCATTGTGATAAAATGGAGAACACCATTGTGATAAAATGGAGAACACCATTGTGATAAAATGGAGAACACCATTGTGATTAAACGGAGAACACCATTGTGATAAAACGGAGAACACCATTGTGATAAAATGGAGAACACCATTGTGATAAAACGGAGAACACCATTGTGATAAAACAGAGAACACCATTGTGATAAAATGGAGAACACCATTGTGATAAAATGGAGAACACCATTGTGATAAAATGGAGAACACCATTGTGATAAAATGGAGAACACCATTGTGATAAAATGGAGAACACCATTGTGATAAAATGGAGAACACCATTGTGATTAAATGGAGAACACCATTGTGATAAAATGGAGAACATCATTTGATAAAATGGAGAACACCATTGTGATAAAATGGAGAACACCATTGTGATAAAACGGAGAACACCATTGTGATAAAATGGAGAACACCATTGTGTTTGTGAGAATCTTGTCTTTCCATAAAGTGTTCCATGTTCGTTTTTTTGGGCGGGGGGCTAAACCGTTCGGACGCTACGGACATCATTTGTGAGAAGACTGATTTTTTGGGGGGGGGCTAAACCGTTCGGACGCTACGGACATCATTTGTGAGAAGACTGATTTTTTTGGGGGGGCTAAACCGTTCGGACGCTACGGACATCATTTGTGAGAAGACTGATTTTTTTGGGGGGGGCTAAACCGTTCGGACTCTACGGACATCATTTGTGAGAAGACTGATTTTTTTTTTGGGGGGCTAAACCGTTCGGACGCTACGGACATCATTTGTGAGAAGACGATTTTTTTGGGGGGCTAAACCGTTCGGACGCTACGGACATCATTTGTGAGAAGAGCGATTTTTTGGGGATGTCTCGTGGTCTGACAAACACAAACACCGCTGTAGCTCGGCCACCAACAACCGCAGATGCGGAATGCCGACACGGGTGGATGTGCTGGATTGAGACTCAGCCCATGCAGAACAAATAAAGATATCTCCAGCTTAAACTGATGGATTTGGATGGGTATCTGTTTGTATTATGTTACTTAGACTGATGCACCGGTAGACCCTTCAGGATTTTAATTGAAACCCCTCAAAATCTAATATTTATGTTGTTGACTGTAGACACAAAGGACCAAGATATTCAGCTGTATATTGTTAAGATGGCTGTGGTATTGATATTGTTTTTGAGGTTCAAGGAGTAAAGTACCCACTACTGTCAGACCTCTCCTTAGGGCAAAGCTACAATACAATGACTAGCCTTCCCAGAGATCACATATCAATATTGTATTTACATTTTTTCTCCCACTTCACTCCATAACAGTTATTTGACCCCCTGACTTCTGTGTGCGATATAAATCCAGAAGACTTTATTTGGAAATACATGTTCTTTATATCGAATAAGCAATTTAAAGGAATGAATGAATGACTTAGCTGTTGCTGAAAATCCCCTGAAGAAATATTAAAATTGCTTTACTTTTGAATCAATATTATTGAACGCCATTGAGGACCTTTTTTTTATGTCTAGTAGCGGCTAGCGGCGATACTTGTTGTGGGGTAATTTCTTCCTTGTGGCGCGGTGGCCCAGATCCAGACCAGCCAGACACCAACTACAACAGGATCTCTATAACAGTTAATAATGCATACAGGGGAACAGTGTTTAAACCTAGATCCTCTTATGTCAACAGTCCCGGGGTCACTTTTGTTTGGCCATAAAAACCCCTTTTAGAGTAACGGTCAGTAAGTCCCAGTCCTTCCCTTTGTCTACACTTTGTTAGTGTAGCCAATTCTCCACGTGATTCACCTTGTTTAAAGATAAGTGCTATACTGGCCAATGTGAAGCTACTGTCTGGTCTGTTGTGCACTGGATGGAACATCAACCGGTGTTTTGAAGACTGTTTTAGAAAAACACTTATTGGGAATGTGCTGTGTGTTCGTAACTGCTATTGAGTCATAATCCTAGACATATAGTCTACTGATGCATGGTTAGCATTGACCCTTCCACTGTACAGCTGCCCTTTTCTGGTCTCAAGGAAGCAGGTTTAGACAGATATTTCATACAATTACTATCCAACAATTCAGTCAAAATATTGCATTGGACTGACTTAAAACCGTGTGTGTGTGTGTGTGTGTGTGTGTGTGTGTGTGTGTGTGTGTGTGTGTGTGTGTGTGTGTGGGGACGGGGACGGGGACGGGGACGGGGACGGGGACGGGGACGGGGACGGGACGGGACGGGACGGGGACGGGGACGGGGACGGGGACGGGGACGGGGACGGGGACGGGGACGGGACGGGGGGACGGGGACGTGTAGAATAAAGTGTAAAATAATTTAAATGTAACACTGAACCACTAAAAGGTTCTTCAGAGAAATATTCAGCATTATGAAAGTAAAATAAATTCAAAGTAGGTTTCGTCTTTGGTTAATAGAATTACATTTAGTTAAATTCACATTTTTAATACCCACCCTCCCACCCCCCATAATAAACAAAGACACATAGGGGATTATTTCAGTTAAAAAATAGCTAAACGAGATTGAATTTGATTCTAATTGAAAACTTTATAGGTGGATCTTTTAATGATATGAATGTACATTTTGAATCTATCACATACATGTGTCTGAGACTGCTTAAATGGGCCTTTTTAAGCAATCACGAGGCATGAAATGAATTTTTCTTCAGCTCTTTCTCTATTTAAAAAGATGTCTTGTGTGGGGCTGTCTGTCCATGCTCTTTCTGCAGTCAGCTCATTAAAGTGTGATGCTGCTGCTGCCTCTATGGAACACTGCCTCTTAACGAAAGTTCATCAGCAAGGATCTCTGGCGGGTAGGGGGTCTATTTCTCTACCTCTTTCTTCCCCTCCCCTCTCTCACAATGCTATCTCTCTCTCTCGCTCTCCCTCTCTCTGCTATCTCTCTTTCACCCCTTGGTCTGTTTCACCAATGCACTCAAAGTCCTCTTTGTGATCATGATGTTTCCTTGTTACTTTACAGAAGTGAAGGCTATGTGTGGTGGTATTATAATGCAGGTCTCCACATCAACCATAAATACACCATCTGACCTCAATCTTGCACGTGCGATCTTAACCAGCGGGCGGGCAGGATCCTCTCCAAATTAGATTTGTATGAGGAAGTTTTCAGAATATCTATTTACATAAAATGTCATTTGATAATTAATCCATAACACGTGTTTTTAGTGAAAATACACTTCCCACTCTTTGTTTCACTGGTTGGACAAATACACTAATATAGGCCGAATGCTTTGGCAGAAAACAATCCCATTATTTTACAAACTATAACAGCGATATGTGAAATAAGACAAAATTTACCAAAGGCAAATCAGAGAAAAATAGACGATGTATATACATACAGGTGCGCCTGAACAAGGCAGTTAACCCACTGTTCCTTGGCCGTCATTGAAAATAAGAATTTGTTCTTTAACTGACTTGCCTAGTTAAATAAAGGGGATAAAATCTAAATAAAATAAAAACAGGTACTCCTCTTTAAATAGACCACACGACTCCACAAAGCTTCAAACCAAACCGGCTATAGGTCTAAACTGTAAAGAAAATGTACAATACAACACAGTATATGTGCTGCTATTGAACAATTGCTCTGCTTTCGGTGCCACGCGGGATCTGGTCACCGGCTTGCCCTATTGATCGGTTTTCATCCAGACAGATTCACTTCGTCCGAAGATATACTGCTGATTGCTGGGGGAGTTTGGACTGAAAGATTGAATTGCACCGTCGAGACCACCCTCGATGGGAGAAAAAGTTTGTCAAACTCTGTACTTATAGGTCCTATAGGCTCCTATTCTGCAGTGCAGTTCATAGATGGAAAACGTACATTGACAAAAAAATACCTTGAGAGTTCATCACGACTTTGAAGATGCTTTAGAAATACTGTTAAATAGTCATAATGATGTTCTACCCGTATAACAGCCAATGGAAGTAAATTATACAGTATATAATAAAGTCAATCTCCTGTAAAAAAAAAAATGTAGGCCAGGCGTTGAGGCCTAAACATGGACAGACGAAAGCACTGCTGCTATTATTGTAATTTGTAAATTTTCATGATGAAATTTGCAAGGATGTTTCCCAATTTTATGATTTTATATATTTTCCAGATGTTTTTGACGTTAACATAATAGTATTTTACGTTTTCATTCAAAGGAATGGGCGTGTTGGTTATGTCATTAATAAAGAAATAGTGTTTACCTGTTAATGGACGAGACGCTTGGAACCGTGTCGTTGTCACAGACGCCCTCAGCTAACAGTCTGTCTCTGATTTCCCACGCGAACATGGTCGGATTCTGGCGCTTGTAGTCCGCTATTTTATCCACAACCTTTGGAGTCGCCACTTTCGGTTTGGACCCACCAATAACTCCTGGCTTTATACTTCCGGTCTCGTAGTATCTGCAACAATAATCAACAACGTATCGATCATGAAACATCTAGGCTATCTGTTGAATGGACAATTCTTCGTTTTCTTGGCTAGAGTTGATTTAAATTATGATTAGATTTGTGGATGTATTCGAATGTTATGCACCTTATGCCCCCAAAATACTGTGTTGCGCCTACAGGACATTCAACCCGCAAACATCTCCAAAATGTGCACATTGTCGTCTGAGGCAAACTTTATACATATATAAGTACTTTATAGCCTAGGCTATACTCTAACTCGGTGTGGTGGAGTGACTTAAAATCATTTTGTAGAATCCAAAAATAACAGCGAAGATTTATGATAAAAAAATTGAGCTATTCCTTCCGGCTACAACCCATTACAATGGTGTCCAACTTTATCGTCTGTGCCAAAAAGACTAAGAAAATATTTAAAAAACATGCAATTAATTTCAAATGACATGCTACCAAGAGTTGCTATTTAACTAATTTAGACAAACATTCCAAGTGCATAAAACAAATACCTTTTAAAATCCTTTTGATAGCTGAAAAATATTTTAAAAACATTCAAATGTCGTACGGACACGAACCCAATACAATTCAGTTGTAATCTGATATAGCCTAAATGACGGGGATACCAGTTTAGCTGTGTACAGACACAGTACCGCTCCTCGTGATGGCTAGGATTAAGTCAGATATTGTTTCTCATATCCTCATTATGTGTGTATAATATACTGACGTGTTTCCACTCTTTTTTTTAGCCATGTTTTGTTATATTTTGGTCGAATCTGTTTTATTTGGGGTTTGCCAATCAGTAGGGAAAAGAGTTGCAGGACAGGTGCATTTTTTATTTTTAAGAGTGCGTTTTTCTGTCTCATGATGGGTAGTTTCTCCACCGTCTTACCTGCCCAGTATTTTGCTGACACAGCCGTGGCTGACCCGTAGTTGTCTCGAAATGTCACAGGGTCTCACTCCTTGGTGCGCGAGTTCTACGATTCTTGTCCTCACCACGTCAGGTAGGGGTCTGCCGTTGACAAACACCCCGCCTAGCTGGTTCACACCGCCGTGCCCTATATGGGAGACAACAACAGCACAGAAAACCATAACATTAAATACAGGGGTGAGGGAGATTTTGTTGGTTATAGTATCACCTCAGCTATAATGTATTGTATGGCATTACAACGTTTCAACGGAACATTTTAGACATATCATATCTAAGCATCCGGTCTTGAATATGATTTTAATGGTCCAATATCCAAGCCTGTACTTTAAGATGTATATGTGGTTGTGGGTTGGGGGCTATATTATTCTTTCCCAGGGAGGTCATCAATTCATGTATTAAAAAAAAAATGTTTACCAACTCTGTTTGTAGGCTACTCTGAAGATGTGCGTGACAAGGTCACGTAGGCAATAACTTTTAGAAGACAGTATCATATGATAGCCTACCATTAGCTACTATAACATATTTGTACGTGAATGGTTGGTTGTCCAATATCGCTCCTCCATTGAATATCACGCTAGTTTCCTACAGGCTATCCTGTTCAATAGCAATACTGTCATTTTACAATCCCCCCCAAAAATGAGGTAATTAACCATTTATAAACACATGCTTAATTAGCATAAATGGTCTATATGAAAGTCGGAATATTCTTCATACTTTAATTAGACCGATTCTATTTGATAAAATGGTAACACTGCAGTAATAATACGTATCATCTCTCGTCTATATCGTCTAATACAATGCGGATATCTTTTCAACTCTGGCCCACGGCTCCGGTTGGCTATAGAGTTACACGCTCTTTCATTTTCTTTTCTCCGTTATTATAAATAATTAAGCGCTTTGATTACTCATATTACATATTATTTTGTAAATGAAGAAAAAAGGGGGGTGGTGTGGGGGGTAAATTATTCACAAGCATGAACAAAACAACATCTAACTCCATCCATTATTTCACACAACAACAATAGGCCTTTCAGTATCATGTCAAGTAAATTTGTAACAATATTATATTAAATTAAGATACTGTTTATTTTAATGTGTGTATTGTTTAAGTGTTATTTGGTAAATCAATAAATTGGTGCCTATTAGAATATTGGCCTAATAAATTGGCACGGACCTGTCAATGACACGTATTAACCCGGTGACAGGTTTACTAATTCCAATGTGACGTGTTTTGTTCTTCTATTTTTTTCTTCAAATTTGGTAACGCTACACAAAACGTGGGCCTTTTTATGAGTTTATTGTGCACAATTAAGAAAAATACAAACAAAATAATATATTAGATGTACGTATTATAAACATAATATTTCCCGTTAAAAAATAGTTTCAAATGTGTCTTCCAAATATTAACATTCCCATCGAAGTTGATTGGATTTGCTTGTTCACAAGGCCACTGTAATTCAGGTTACATTAAAACGCTGGAGTGTTTTGGTTTTTGTCGGTTGTGATATGCAACAGCATACAGACGATGTTACATTGTCAGTGGAATGAGTGCATCGCTGTCAACGATAATATTCGCTAGGCTATTGACCTATTTAGAATCATTATCTTGTTTTCACAGGCTCAGTTTTCGTTGCAAATACAACAATATCTGAAAAACTCATTATCTACTTACGGTGCATCGCTGAGAACGGGTCTACTTTGCAGTGAATATCCATCGGATAGCAAAGGAAAGACGGGTAATCAATGGAAGTCGCCGTTTCGCCTTTGTAATGCAGATAAAAATGGGAAGAAACGGAAAAACTTTATTCGATTAAAGATTTCGCTTTTCCCTCCACTCAGTCAATGAGAGGGTTTAACTTCTTCTAAAAGTTGCCGTCGTGGTAACAGTCCGTGCCGAGAATAGAGGCTACTGCTGGTCAGGTGCAGAACATGACCGACGCTTGGTTCATCAACGTGGAAATGTTTTTCAGTTTGAGTTGGATTTTCAAAACCTGGAATGATGAGATGATTTTTCTCAGAACATGATGACGAATAGGACAAACCTTTACGTCTAAAACCGTTCCTGACAGTCCTGTGGTAAATAGATAGATCCTAGTTCCGGCCTTGATTTGCTGGTTGGTTGCGGTGGATAGTACGCTCAGATACGCATAGACATGACAGAAGAAACATGGACACTGTGGGGAGTCTGGTGCCCTGGTACCTTCCCCTTTTCCTTGACTCTAAAATGGGGTGGATGCGTTAGCCTGAATCTTTGGGTTGAGAATGAAGCCCCTCGCCGTGTGTGCGTTTCTAAAAGCAAGCTGCCTGCCCCCCTTCCCCTCCGCGGACCCCCTTGCTTATGGATGAGTTGTCAGACAAAGGCAATAGATTCCAACACTTTGTGATTCGCCAACGCAAAAACCTGGAGCCCAAACGAGGAGGTCCCAGGGTCTGACACACCGAAAGGGGAGGGAAAATAAACAAGGAATTGACTCGGAGTTTTAAGATCAGAGTTTCCAGACATTAGATCGGGACGAGGGGTAAATGAAAGCCATTTTTGACTTTATCAATATCTAGAGTTTATCTTATTAGATGAATAACGGACTGAGATAGGAATAGACTAACATTTGGCTGAACATACTATCGCTAGACGTTTTACAAGTTGGCATAACTGTACAAATAGCCTAACGCATATTTCCTGGCTGGGTAAATCATTATTTTCTTGTTGAGGTTATGTTATGTAGGCTGCAGGAATGCATCGTTGTTCTAGTCTACTTAATGACGCTAATGCTTCATGCGTGTATATTATAAGTATTTGCCATGTTTTGCTATGTAGGCCTACAGCTCAAATGCGATTGTTTTGCACGTTGTTTTACATGTAAACAAACGCTGCCTGTCTTATGTATATAGGTTTAACTTACTATGTGAAGTATAACGAGAAGGGGCTTGACGAGGGGAGTGGAGGGCTCTGGACAATCGGTCGTCGATACATTGACCTTTTATGTTATTTGATTGATTCGGTGATCATGACCACCTTCCTTCCCGTGATGGATGTACAGCCTGCGCTGACTGGGCCGAGGGGCTAGTAGTTGTATAGGGGCTGGAGGTGAGATTGGACAGGGGAGCCGGGTGCCGGGGTTGGCAGTGTGTGTCAACACAACCCGCAGTGCTCTCCTCCACACCTTCTGTAGATGGCGCTCACAGGTTTCATTTGTCTAAACCGTTTAAACCGACCGTATACTTCTGGTGTCAAAAGAAGTTACAACTCCGGTTGCAAGTCAAACTGTGGATGCTCCATGTTCATGGGATTAGTGATGACAGTAATATGAATATTGATTAGCTTCGATAAATAGGTCTACATGTCAGTGACTGCATGGATTGAATTTCACTGCCAATGTAGAATTGTAATGCGTCAAAATTCCTAGTGCTTGTTATAACACCGGCCGTATTATTATAATCAAATGAATCATTTAAATAAAATTGAAACAATTCAGCTAGCTTACCAAACAGAATTATTTTTTTTCGGACACAAATTCATTCAACTTCTTTTTTTAGGGGTGGGGGGGGGTTGTCTTATTTCAGATATATTTATGATTTATTTTTGATTTCCAATTATTTTTAGTTGATTTAATTACATACGTGAAATAGTTCATGTGTAGGCTATGGGCTAGGTCTACAGAGCCACCATCATCCTGCGAAAGTTTGAACGGTAATATTAATGCGAAAAAAATATCAATATTCATCATGGTAATATATTAACCATAACAAACCATATTGATTATTCTTGTTCTTATTTATATTCCTAGTATTCCTAATAATTAACAGCAAAATTATAATTACCACAAAAAATATTGTTAGAGTTTAGTTATATTAATTCGTTTTTTATAGGCCCTTAGGCTATAAATGTGAATGTCTCCAACGTCTTCAATCGACATGTTGTTTAAGGCCAGTACTGGAGGGTGGCCCTCACGAAGGTCCAACGTTGGATGAGAGAGCTGCGTGCCTGGTGGCACTTGGTATTTTTTGGGGGGATTGTATTTTTTGGGGGGACATCTCTGAGGAACATAGGCGACTACATCTATTGCTCTGCCTTCTGGTCAGGTTAGGGGATAATTTCTCTTATAGGCCCTACTGTTTTTGGAGTGAGCTTCTGGTACAATATGTAGCACTATAGGGTGTAATTTCACACTCCACTGCACATTTCCCCTAAAGCTAAGTTTATTTTTTTTTCTATAAGACCCCCCAATTCTTTTCCGCTGCCCTTGTGCTCTGCGCGATTTGGTCTCCAAGTGCAAAAAAATTAGGCGTTAATGTCGACCCCCCCCCCCCCCCATTAGGGGACCAAGTATGAAAATGATTGTAAACACCGCATATGGTAAATGAATACAAAGATGCTGACTATGTTTATTTTCATTGTCCTACCACTTGAATAGCACAGGGCGCGTGTGTGGCGTGTTTGACCCTCTGTTCGGTTCCTTGGCTCGTATCACCCCTCTTTTTAGAGAGAGAGGCCGTTCTATTCAGCCCCTACACAGGGTCAGATCCTATTTAAAAGCGATTCACTGGGAAATTAAACAAGACGATGCCTGAATAAATTGGTGTTCCGGTCGCTGCAATTTATAGCAGACCCAAAGCAAGTTCTGTTAAGATGGTGGGCTTTAAGAAGACATTGACTTACAAGTGTCTTATTTTGTCGTTCACATTTTGTCGTTATTTACATGATGTGCACAACCACCATTTTATTTATGAGCGTGCGAGTCCAAGAGTGCCTGTAGATGATTCATTTCTACAACCCCAGAACTTTACATGACCTATAGTAGGCTAGGATAGCCAACTGGCATGGTGTAGGCCAGAAAGGGAATTATTTACGATAAATAGGCCTACATTCGGATTGTCGCCAATAGTTGTTGTTTTACTTTGGGGGAGGGGGGGGGCATGTTTTGGGACACCAGTGACCACACCCATGAAAATTGGTTTAATATATTGACAGAGAGCAATTTATCTTTCGCTCAGTTTGATAGTAGTCTGTGTAGTCTCTAAGTGTCATGGAGAGGGAAAGGCAGAGGAGAGGAGGAGAAGAACCGTACAGAACTCGGAGCTCCGCCCGCAGGACACACGATAGGTTCCGCTGGGGAAAAAACGTGTAATATTGTCATCGATGACAGAGTTTAGTAGTAGTGAGACAGTGACTAGTAACGAAACTTTATTTCGAAGAAGATAATGTTTGTTTTTTTCAGTTCTCTGTTGCCGCTGCTTTGCCTCTCTAGTCTCGTTTACCTTCGTATTGTTATAGCAACGTCACCCAATCGATGTGACTTTTTCACTTCTAGCTGCCTACGGTCGACTGTCTTCAGTTCGGACCTGAGATCACGGCCTGGTTATTAGTCGAACATCTATCCTTTAGATCTCACGGGGGAGTTAAAACTATAAATCATTTCATTTCAATGAGCTGCTAGCCAAATGTGTTGTTGTATTGCATTGAACATCTTATAATGTTTGTCAAATAAATAAAAAATCCAATAAATAAATAATACATTCCGAAAGCTATAGATCTATTTTTTGACACAATTTACTGGCGGTTTGGTGTTGAGAATATATATATATTTTTATATACATAAAACTTCCATATTTCAAGTTTAATGAAATGCAGTTATTGTATGGTCATAAAATAAAACATAATTGCCACTATATGATAGGCTGAATAATTATGTAATCTCACTTTAAACTCCTCTTCTGAATGATTTATTTTCACCAACTTGATTATTGAATAATTCAAAATGATCATATAAATATTAAAATGAGTTTGACTAATACTGAACTGTTGAAAATGAACCTTACTATTCCTATCACGTTCGTATGTTTGTCACATGTCACCCAAGTAGGTCTTGCAGCGTGTCAAAACGTTATTGAAAGCTGACACAATAAAGCGAGGACGTCGAGGAACCCCAGTCTTCTGAACGCGCGCTCTCGAACGTCCCTTTTCTCTGTCAAATTCTGAGCTGTCTTCCAACTATAGCCTTCACGATGACATGATATTAGTCTACAAGGTGAAACTCCATGCAGGAACAACAACAAAAAAATACCCCCACAAAAATAACCCTCGTCACATTTGAAGGCCTCATTTCAATTAGACACAAAAACCAATACATTTTGCCGAATGCTAAGAGAGAGTTATTAGGAGTATTGAATTTGGAAAAGGTCTTACCCCCAGCTCAGTTCAATTAGCTCCATGCACGCGACTTTAAATAGCTGCTTAGTCGCGAGCGGAGCGTCCGATGGAACAGATGGTGCAACCAATTTGATTCCATCCTCCAACACCATCCAAAGATTGATTTTGCACTTGCTTTTAATTTTACCATAATTAATTAGATCATTACAAATGTTTTCCATTGATTTTCCCATTTAAATTCAAAATTAAAAGGTGAATTAGTATGTGATCTATGTTTTCTATTAACCGTATGGGACAACAATATAGAACAAATGTTCACCAAAATTGATATGCAAAACCTCCCAGTATGTCCATGCAAAGCATCGCAGTAAAAAAAAAAAAAGATTAATTTGCTGGCATCGAAGGTGTTTTAAAATGTCTATACTATTCTGAACTAAAATGCATCAAATGTATCGAAATTATATATATTTTGAAGCTGTTCAACAAAACACACACACACACACACACACACACACACACACACACACACACACACACACACACACACACACACACACACACACACACACACACACACACACACACACACACACACACACACACACACACACACACACACACACACACACACACACACACACACACACACACACACACACACACACCGTTATAAAAAGTTATCGAATTTGGACGTTTTAGATTGGATAATCCAGGGCGCACCACACACGGCCTCCCCACCGTAAAGGCGTTGTGACCTCTAACCTGGTTTTAACAGGAGGGTTTATCAATAACACCAGGGATATGATTCTCTCTGGATCCATTTGATCTACCTCTTCACTTTCAGAATGTTACGAGACACACACGTATCTGTAAAGTGAACTAGTATCACCAATATACATTAACGGTTGGTTTCGCATTAACTGGAAACGTGACGGGTAGACTATTCGACTAACGACAGAGTCTATGATTAGGTTGGCTTGACATTGCTTAGCAACAGTGACATGGCCTTGTTTCAGAACAGAAAACAAAGCAAACCTACAAATGTCATGTCTGGGGCAAATGAAAATGACGTTGGTTTAACGAATTGTACGTGATTTCCAACAGCTCAGTTATCATTTTTGGCCACTGGTCCGGAGCTCTGTTTTACAGGCGAATCCAGCTGCCCGACCCGGACCCTGAGCTCCCTAACCGGCTTGGCGTCTTCAATATCCTAGATGGTTCCCTTGTATTCGTGGTAGACCTCCCCCAACCACATCAAAGGATATTCTGAACATTGCAATGCAGACAAGACACACGAATGATGATTGTACAAGAGATGCAGGCCTATTTTACACTATGCAGCATTTTTTGGGGACACGTTTTTTTTCGTAAAGAGGCTCAGACGAAGAGTTCCATCTTGATCCCTCATTATAGGCTACTGTGTGGAATAGTTTTATTGTAGGCCTATACTTTGGAACCGGAATAAACGAAATATGTCGATTCAAGTATTGCTCTTGGATGACTGCAGCCTCATTTAATGTTACTGTCTTTCATGTGAAATCATGAAAAATTAAGAATAGAAATAAAAGTCAATGTAAAAGTTTTACAGCTGTTAGGTCCATATTTCAGATGATAAAATCCACATAGCAGAAAGACTAGATTTGGAGTATCGCTGTATCTTTGAGTAGAGCTGTAAAATGCGACACATTTAAATCCATATATTAGAAACCATTTATTTATGATGAATTCAATTGTGAGATACTTTGAAATTATGTCGGTTTGTCCCCGCTCTCCCTCCCTTTCGCTCTCTGCCCTCGTCTCCACACACACACACACACACACACACACACACACACACACACACACACACACACACACACACACACACACACACACACACACACACACACACACACACACACACGCGCGCGCGCACACACACACACACGCGCGCGCACGCATACACACGCGCGCACACGCATACACACACCGAATAGGGTTCATTTATTCGTAGCCTACCATTGGGCTAGTGAAAAATCCAACTGCAAAGTGAAAGAGGATTCAGGTTAGATGACTTTGATTAGTATACACTTTGTTCAATTACTTTGTTAAATTACTTTCCATACCCTGAGTACAAAAGCAGTCAGACTGTGGTGTTTCTGAGCTCTCTATGCCCCGGGTACCACAAATGATTAACCAAAATTAACATCTTCTGATTTGCATTTTAAATGTGAAACGCGAAAACAATGCACATAGTCTATTACTTCGATTCTGATAAGGTTTAAATAGATTATAAGTATAATAAATGATATTGTATTATTATTATTATTTCGTATTATTATTGTTCTAATTCTAATAATAATAATTCGTATTTGACTCTGTTTTGACACGTAGGCCCATACACATTGTTTTGCCACACATGGCGATAGGCCATACAGGTTGAGGACTTCTAATGAGGTCAGTTAGTTTGACCAGAAGGGGCTCTCCAGTTCATAAGTATTGACCCTGGTCTCGTCTACCACAAGACAGTTAGAATCATTTGAACCTTGTTCAGTTTTTTTTTTATACCAATAGAAAAAAAGAAGTCCTAAATAAATAAAAAAGTGTGGTATGGATGTTTGAAACTCTGAAACGTTTTGGTTGCACCTTTAACCTCCTGTGATGGTCTATACTGGAAATGTTGAGTGAGGTCATCATTATCATTATCATCATCATCATCATCATCAGTAAATGATGATACAGTGGCCGGTTTACTGAAATTATTGTTATATATGGTAATAAATCAATCAATCAATCAAATCAATCAAATGTATTTATAAAGCCCTTGTTAGCTGACGTCTCAAAGTGCTGTACAGAAACCCAACCTAAAACCCCAAGCAGCAAGCAATGCAGGTGTAGAAGCACGGTGGCTAGGAAAAATTCCCTCGAAAGGCAGGAACCAATGAAGAAACCTAGAGAGGAACCAGGTTCTGAGGGGTGGCCAGTCCCTCTTCTGGCTGTGCCGGGTGGAGATTATAACAGAACATGGCCAAGATGTTCAAATGTTCATAAATGACCAGCAGGGTCAGATGATAATAATCACAGTGGTTGTAGAGGGTGCAACAGGTCGACACCTCAGGTGGTATAGAAAGACCTCCCCTTTTTGTCAACCTGTTCCTGAACAACTTTTCAAACACTCTTCTCTTTTTTTCTTTCTCTTCTTCATTCTTTTCTTAGTTATGGTGAAGAACTTACTGCAGACCGATCTGCCAATCGAATGCTACGTCCTACTGCAGACCGATCTGCCAATCGAATGCTACGTCCTACTGCAGACCGATCTGCCAATCGAATGCTACGTCCTACTGCAGACCGATCTGCCAATCGAATGCTACGTCCTACTGCAGACCGATCTTCCAATCGAATGCTACGTCCTACTGCAGACCGATCTTCCAATCTAATGCTACGTCCTACTGCAGACCGATCTGCCAATCGAATGCTACGTCCTACTGCAGACCGATCTGCCAATCGAATGCTACGTCCTACTGCAGACCGATCTGCCAATCGAATGCTACGTCCTACTGCAGACCGATCTGCCAATCGAATGCTACGTCCTACTGCAGACCGATCTTCCAATCGAATGCTACGTCCTACTGCAGACCGATCTGCCAATCGAATGCTACGTCCTACTGCAGACCGATCTTCCAATCGAATGCTACGTAGTTCTCTGACCATCTACCTCACCATAATAACAGGGACACATTTGTTAAATCGCTCCTGAATTAAAAACACTGGAGAATAAAATATGTTCATTAAAGACGTAAAAATGCACCCTTGCACTTCAGACAATATGCAGATTGGAGGGTAATTGTTAAATGTGCCCTGCAGTGCTGGATTAAAAATAGGACGGTGTTCAGCTCATGTCATTTCGGAAAAAAATTCTTCATATTATAGCACTGTTCTGGGAACAGGGGCGAAGTTTCCCTCCCTCCACCCCCCCCATTCAAACTTTCCACATGAATAATCAAATGTGTGCCCCGAAACTTCACAAAGACTACTGAAAGAAAGGCGTTCTAATGAGTTGGTTTTGTATAATATAGGCCATTATTCAAACTAATTGTGAATACGTTGAATTGTCCCACCACCTTATCTTACCGATAGACGGATGAAGGGTTTTTAATGTGTTCATATTGGCACATGTTTGTAAACATATCATGTGAAAAATAATAATTAAAAGGAAAATAAGTGTAATTGTAGGTAGCACTGTGCAAAATCTCATTTCAGGCAGTAGCCTAAAAATGATTGATAATATCTTTGCATTTAAGTAGCCCTACTGTATGTAACATAACTATGTCTAAGCATTCATTAATGAAATCAAAGTAAAGTTTGTCTGAAATCCTAAGAAATAAATGGCGTATTGAAAAGAGTGGTCTTAGTGCTACGGTTGGTGAGAATGGAAGAGGAGACAATATTTCAGCCAGCTATTTAACACATATGGTCCTGATTTGCTCCTACGTTCTACGGCTGCCTCTGGTCTCATGTCTTTATAATCTGTGTGTGTGTGTGTGTGTGTGTGTGTGTGTGTGTGTGTGTGTATGTGTGTGTGTGTGTGTGTGTGTGTGTGTGTATGTGTGTGTGTGTGTATGTGTGTGTGTGTGTGTGTGTGTGTGTGTGTGTGTGTGTGTGTGTGTGTGTGTGTGTGTGTGTGTGTGTGTGTGTGTGTGTGTGTGTGTGTGTGTGTGTGTGTGTGTGTATGTGTGTGTGTGTGTGTATGTGTGTGTGTGTGTGTGTATGTGTGTGTTGTGTGTGTGTGTGTGTGTGTGTGTGTGTGTGTGTGTGTGTGCCCCAGGCTGCCCAGAGGTGGCCACCCAGCTGCCTCTCGCTAAAGCAGACAGGGAACAGCTTCCCATCATGTCAGCAATATGGGAACCGGAGCTTCTGTCCGGTGGGCCTGTGACATGTGTTAGCCTATGGCATGTCTCTTGTGAATAGATTATCTTTGTTGTGAATGGATTATCTTTGTTGTGAATGGATTATCTGTGTACTTCCTGGTGCCATGATGAACTGCCTTTGCAAATATCAGTATGTTTCTATTTCTTCCATATGATAATTCTTCCACTTCACATATTTAACATGTTGGTATGATATTTATTCCACTTCAGATATTTAACATGTTGGTATGATGTCTATTCCACTTCACATATTTAACATGTTTGTATGATGTTTATTCCACTTCACATATTTAACATATTTGTACAGTATGATGTTTATTCCACTTCACATATTTAACATATTGGTATGATGTCTATTCCACTTCAGATATTTAACATGTTGGTATGATGTCTATTCCACTTCACATATTTAACATGTTGATATGAGGTCTATTCCACTTCACATATTTAACATATTTGTACAGTATGATGTTTATTCCACTTCACATATTTAACATATTGGTATGATGTCTATTCCACTTCAGATATTTAACATGTTGGTATGATGTCTATTCCACTTCACATATTTAACATATTTGTACAGTATGATGTTTATTCCACTTCACATATTTAACATGTTGGTATGATGTTTATTCCACTTCACATATATAACATGTTGGTATGATGTATATTCTACTTCACATATTTAACATGTTGGTATGATGTTTATTCCACTTCACATATATAACATGTTGGTATGATGTTTATTCTACTTCACATATTTAACATGTTGGTATGATGTTTATTCCACTTCACATATATAACATGTTGGTATGATGTTTATTCTACTTCACATATTTAACATGTTGGTATGATGTTTATTCCACTTCACATATATAACATGTTGGTATGATGTATATTCTACTTCACATATTTAACATGTTGGTATGATGTTTATTCCATTTCACATATATAACATGTTGGTATGATGTTTATTCTACTTCACATATTTAACATATTGGTATGATGTTTATTCCATTTCACATATTTAACATGTTGGTATGATGTTTATTCCACTTCACATATTTAACATATTTGTACAGTATGATGTTTATTCTACTTCACATATTTAACATGTTGGTATGATGTTTATTCCACTTCAGATATTTAACATGTTGGTATGATGTCTATTCCACTTCACATATTTAACATGTTGGTATGAGGTCTATTCCACTTCACATATTTAACATGTTGGTATGATGTTTATTCTACTTCACATATTTAACATATTTGTACAGTATGATGTTTATTCCACTTCACATTTATAACATGTTGGTATGATGTTTATTCTACTTCACATATTTAACATGTTGGTATGATGTTTATTCTACTTCACATATTTAACATATTTGTACAGTATGATGTTTATTCCACTTCACACATTTAACATGTTGGTATGATGTCTATTCCACTTCACATATTTAACATGTTGGTATGAGGTCTATTCCACTTCACATATTTAACATGTTGGTATGATGTTTATTCCACTTCACACATTTAACATGTTGGTATGATGTTTATTCCACTTCACATGTCACGCCTTGGTCATTGTATTTTGTGTTTTTGTTATATGTTTGGGTAGGCCAGGGTGTGACATGGGTTTATATGTTGTTTTACGTATTGGGGTTTGTAGTATTTGGGATCGCGGCTGATTAGGGGTGTTGTATAGGCTTGGCTGCCTGAGGCGATTCTCAATCAGAGTCAGGTGATTCTCGTTGTCTCTGATTGGGAACCGTATTTAGGGAGCCATAGTTTCGCTTTGTATTTGGTGGGTGATTGTTCCTGTCTCTGTGTTGTGGTCACCAGATAGGCTGTAATAAGTTTCACGTTCCGTTTTTTTTAAAATTTTTAGTATCAGTTATTTCATGTACCGCGTTTCTTTCATTAAAGTCATGAGTAACCAACACGCTGCATTTCGGTCCGACTCTCTTTCTTCAACAGACGAACGACGTTACATCACATATTTAACATGTTGGTATGATGTTTATTCCACTTCACATATTTAACATATTTGTACAGTATGATGTTTATTCCACTTCATATATACAGTATAACATGTTGGTATGATATTTATTCCACTTCACATATTTAACATGTTGGTATGATATTTATTCCACTTCACATATTAAACATGTTGGTATGATATTTATTCCACTTCACATATATAACATGTTGGTATGATATTTATTCCACTTCACATATTTAACATGTTGGTATGATGTTTATTCCACTTCACATATTTAACATATTTGTACAGTATGATGTTTATTCCACTTCATATATACAGTATAACATGTTGGTATGATATTTATTCCACTTCACATATTTAACATGTTGGTATGATATTTATTCCACTTCACATATATAACATGTTGGTATGATATTTATTCCACTTCACATATTTAACATGTTGGTATGATATTTATTCCACTTCACATATATAACATGTTGGTATGATATTTATTCCACTTCACATATATAACATGTTGGTATGATATTTATTCCACTTCACATATATAACATGTTGGTATGATATTTATTCCTCTTCACATATATAACATGTTGGTATGATATTCATTCCACTTCACATATATAACACGTTGGTATGATATTTATTCCACTTCACATATATAACATGTTGGCATGATATTTATTCCACTTCACATATTTAACATGTTGGTATGATATTTATTCCACTTCACATATATAACATGTTGGTATGATATTTATTCCACTTCACATATATAACATGTTGGTATGATATTTTGTTAACTTTATATAACATGTTGAGTTTTCATATTTATTCCACTTCACATATTAACATGTTGGTATGATATTTATTCCACTTCACATATTTAACATGTTGGTATGATATTTATTCCACTTCACATATATAACATGTTGGTATGATGTCTATGTTTGTTAGTCGTTTTATATGCATTGAGTTTTCAATGTGTTATTTCAATGTTCCCTTTGTATTGGAAGTGAACGTCACATTCACATCCGGTTCCTTGTTCAGGTTGTCTGGGATGTTTGGAGGTCTATGTTTACTTGGTATTGGAAATGATATATTGTGTCTGTGTTTGTGTGTGTGTTTGGTTACATCGTTGAGCGTGTGTGTGTGTCTGTGTGTGCGTGTGTCTGTGTGTATGTGGGGAGGGGGGGGGGGGGAGTATACACTTCTATTGCTCTCCCCTCCAGAAAATGTTCGGATGAGCAGTTTCCACATCAGCTCCTGATCACTTGTGTAAATGCTTCCTGTCACCTTCAGTGGTGTAATGATCATGAAGATCCTACCCTTGATCTATGGCAAGCCATAATGTAACCGAGGGCACTCCTCCCACATACATCTCCCTGGTTCCGCGTTCCAAATGACATCTTATTCCATATGTAGTGCACTGCTTTTGACCAGAGCCATATGGGACACCTTGTGGGTCCTGGTGGAAAGTAGTGCACTGTGAAGGGAGTTAGGGTGCTATTTGGGATGAATCCCCTGGCTGGGAGCATAGAAGTATGCCAAAGGAGGGATCCAAGTTAGATTGTTTAGTGGTCATTAGTAGCGAGTAGTGGGTGTTGTAATGGTGTTGGGGTTCTCCTCCTGTCATAACATCTGACTGCTAAGGCTAGTAGTGGGTTTGTAATGGTGTCAGGGTTCTCCTCCTGTCTGCTAAGGCTAGTAGTGGGGTTGTAATGGTGTTGGGGTCCTCCTCCTGTCTGCTAAGGCTAGTAGTGAGGTTGTAATGGTGTCAGAGTTCTCCTCCTGTCTGCTAAGGCTAGTAGTGGGGTTGTAATGGTGTTGGGGTCCTCCTCCTGTCTGCTAAGGCTAGTAGTGGGGTTGTAATGGTGTCAGGGTTCTCCTCCTGTCTGCTAAGGCTAGTAGTGGGGTTGTGATGGTGTCAGGGTTCTCCTCCTGTCTGCTAAGGCTATTAGTGAGGTTGTAATGGTGTCAGGGTTCTCCTCCTGTCTGCTAAGGCTAGTAGTGAGGTTGTAATGGTGTTGGGGTTCTCCTCCTGTCTGCTAAGGCTAGTAGTGAGGTTGTGATGGTGTTGGGGTTCTCCTCCTGTCTGCTAAGGCTAGTAGTGGGGTTGTAATGGTGTCAGGGTTCTCCTCATGTCTGCTAAGGCTAGTAGTGGGGTTGTAATGGTGTTGGGGTTCTCCTACTGACTGCTAAGGCTAGTAGTGAGGTTGTAGTGGTGTTGGCGTTCTCCTCCTGTCATAACATCTGGCTGCTAAGGCTAGTAGTGGGGTTGTAATGGTGTTGGGGTTCTCCTCCTGTCATAACATCTGACTGCTAAGGCTAGTAGTGGGGTTGTAATGGTGTCAGGGTTCTCCTCCTGTCATAACATCTAGTTGTTAAGGCTAGTAGTGGGGTTGTAAGGGTGTTGGGGTTCTCCTCCTGTCTGCTAAGGCCAGTACTGGGGTTGTAAGGGTGTTGGGGTTCTCCTCATGTCATAACGTCTGTCTGCTAAGGCTAGTAGTGGGGTTGTAATGGTGTTGGGGCCTAATGTCGTCTGTCTGCTAAGGCTAGTAGTGGGGTTGTAATGGTGTTGGGGCCTACCTCATGTCATAACGTCTGTCTGCTAAGGCTAGTAGTGAGGTTTAATTGTGTTGGGGTTCTCCTCCTGACTGCTAAGGCCAGTAGTAGGGTTTTAATGGTGTTGGGGTTCTCCTACTGACTGCTAAGGCCAGTAGTGGGGTTGTGATGGTGTTGGGGTTCTCCTCCTGTCTGCTAAGGCTAGTAGCGATAGAAGCCTCTGTGTGAATGTAGACTTAGATTCTGACTGGGAGATTTTATTTGATTTATTTCACCTTTATTTAACCAGGTAGGCAAGTTGAGAACAAGTTCTCATTTGCAACTGCGACTTGGCCAAGATAAAGCAAAGCAGTGTGACACAGACAACAACACAGAGTTACACATGGAGTAAACATTAAACAAGCCAATAACACAATAAACAAATCAATGACACCGTGGAGAAAAGAAAGTCTATATACAGTGTGTGCAAAAGGCATGAGGAGGTATGCTTTAAATAGGCCATAGCAGCAAATAATTACAATTTAGCAGATTAACACTGGAGTGATAAATGAGCAGATGATGATGTGCAGGTAGAGATACTGGTGTGCAAAAGATCAGAAACGTAAATAAAATAAAAACAATATGGGGATGAGGTAGGTAGATTTGGTGGGCTATTTACAGATGGACTATGTACAGCTGCAGCGATCGGTTAGCTGCTCAGATAGTTGATGTTTAAAGTTGGTGAGGGAAATAAAAGTCTCCAACTTCAGCGATTTTTGTCATTCGTTCCAGTCACTGGCAGCAGAGAACTGGAAGGAAAGGCGGCCAAATGAGGTGTTGGCTTTGGGGATGATCAGTGAGATACACCTGCTGGAGCGCGTGCTATGGGTGGGTGTTGTTATCGTGACCAGTGAACTGAGATAAGGCGGGGCTTTACCTAGCATGGACTTATAGATGATCTGGAGCCAGTGGGTCTGGCGACGAATATGTTGCGAGGGCCAACCGACTAGAGCATACAGGTCGCAGTGTTGGGTGGTATAAGGTGCTTTAGTAACAAAACGGATGGCACTGTGATAAACTGCATCCAGTTTGCTGAGTAGAGTATTGGAAGCTATTTTGTAGATGACATCACCGAAGTCGAGGATCGGTAGGATAGTCAGTTTTACGAGGGTAAGTTTGGCGACGTGAGTGAAGGAGGCTTTGTTGCAAAATAGAAAGCTAATTCTAGATTTGATTTTGGATTGGAGATGTTTAATATGAGTCTGGAAGGAGAGTTTACAGAATAGCCAGACACCTAGGTATTTATAGTTGTCCACATATTCTAGGTTGGAGATGGTGATGATTATCCTCATAAGGTGTGTTAGTGTATTGTGTATAGTGTATAGTGTATAGTGTATAGTGTATAGTGTGTTAGTGTATAGTGTATAGTGTATAGTGTATAGTGTGTTAGTGTGTAGTGTATAGTGTATAGTGTATAGTCTATAGTGTGTATAGTGTATAGTGTGTTAGTGTATAGTGTATTAGTGTAAAGTGTGTTAGTGTATAGTGTGTATAGTGTGTTAGTGTATAGTGTATAGTGTATAGTGTATAGTGTATAGTGTATTAGTGTATAGTGTGTTAGTGTATAGTGTATTAGTGTATAGTGTATAGTGTATAGTGTATAGTCTATAGTGTGTATAGTGTGTATAGTGTGTATAGTGTATAGTGTATAGTGTATAGTGTATAGTGTGTTATTGTATAGTGTGTATAGTGTATAGTGTATAGTGTATAGTGTATATAGTGTGTATAGTGTGTATAGTGTATAGTGTATTAGTGTATAGTGTGTTAGTGTATAGTGTGTATAGTGTATAGTGTTTTAGTGTATAGTGTGTGTAGTGTGTTATTGTATAGTGTGTATAGTGTGTATAGTGTATAGTGTGTTAGTGTATAGTGTTTTAGTGTATAGTGTGTGTAGTGTGTTAGTGTGTATAGTGTGTTAGTGTATAGTGTGTGTAGTGTGTTAGTGTGTATAGTGTATATTGTGTATAGTGTATAGTGTGTTAGTCTATAGTGTGTATAGTGTATAGTGTGTATAGTGTATAGTGTATTAGTGTATAGTGTGTATAGTGTATAGTGTGTATAGTGTATAGTGTTGTCACGCCTTGGTCATTGTATTTTGTGTTTTCGTTATATATTTGGTCAGGCCAGGGTGTGACATGGAGTTTTGTTGTTGTATTTCGTATTGGGGTTTTTGTATTATTGGGATTGTGAATGATTAGGGGTGTGTCTAGTTAGGCTTGGCTGCCTGAGGCCGTTCTCAATCAGAGTCAGGTGATTCTCGTTGTCTCGGATGGGGAACCGTATTTAGGTAGCCTGAGTTTCACTTTGTATTTTGTGGGTGATTGTTCCTGTCTCTGTGTAGTTTCACCAGATAGGCTGTAATAGTTTCACGTTCCGTTTGTTGTTTTTGTATTTGTTATAGTTATTTCATGTTACGCTCTTCTTTCATTAAAGTCATGAGTAACCAACACGCTGCATTTCGGTCCGACTCTCTTCTTTCAACAGACGTGTTACAGTGTGTATAGTGTATAGTATAGTGTATAGTGTATTGTGTATAGTGTATAGTGTATAGTGTGTATAGTGTATAGTGTATATAGTGTATAGTGTATAGTGTGTTAGTGTATAGTGTATAGTGTATAGTGTGTTAGTGTGTATAGTGTATAGTGTATAGTGTGTTAGTGTGTATAGTGTATAGTGTGTATAGTGTATAGTGTATAGTGTGTATAGTGTATAGTGTGTATAGTGTATAGTGTGTATAGTGTATAGTGTGTATAGTGTATAGTGTATAGTGTGTATAGTGTGTTAGTGTGTATAGTGTATAGTGTGTATAGTGTGTATAGTGTATAGTGTATAGTATAGTGTATAGTGTATAGTGTATAGTGTGTATAGTGTATAGTATAGTGTATAGTGTATAGTGTGTATATAGTGTGTATAGTGTATAGTGTGTATAGTGTATAGTATAGTGTATAGTGTATAGTGTATAGTGTGTATAGTGTATAGTGTGTATAGTGTGTATAGTGTGTATAGTGTATAGTATAGTGTGTATAGTGTATAGTGTATAGTGTATAGTGTATAGTGTATAGTGTATAGTGTGTATAGTGTATAGTGTGTATAGTGTATAGTGTGTTAGTGTGTATAGTGTATAGTGTATAGTGTATAGTGTGTATAGTGTATAGTGTATAGTGTGTATAGTGTATAGTGTATAGTGTATAGTGTGCATAGTGTATAGTGTGTATAGTGTATAGTGTGTATAGTGTATAGTGTGTATAGTGTATAGTGTGTTAGTGTGTATAGTGTATAGTGTGTATAGTGTATAGTGTATAGTGTGTATAGTGTATAGTGTATAGTGTATAGTGTGTATAGTGTGTATAGTGTATAGTGTATAGTGTATAGTGTGTATAGTGTATAGTGTATAGTGTGTATAGTGTATAGTGTATAGTGTGTATAGTGTAGTGTGTATAGTGTATAGTTTATAGTGTATAGTGTGTATAGTGTATAGTGTATAGTATAGTGTATAGTGTGTATAGTGTATAGTGTATAGTGTGTATAGTGTATAGTGTATAGTGTGTATAGTGTATAGTGTATAGTGTATAGTGTATAGTGTATAGTGTATAGTGTGTGTATAGTAGTGTATAGTGTGTGTATAGTGTATAGTGTATAGTGTATAGTGTATAGTGTATAGTATAGTGTATAGTGTATAGTGTGTATAGTGTATAGTGTATAGTGTGTATAGTGTATAGTGTATAGTGTATAGTGTATAGTGTATAGTGTATAGTGTATAGTGTGTATAGTGTATAGTGTATAGTGTATAGTGTATAGTGTATAGTGTATAGTGTGTATAGTGTATAGTGTATAGTGTATAGTGTGTATAGTGTATAGTGTGTATAGTGTATAGTGTATAGTGTATAGTGTGTGTATAGTGTATAGTGTATAGTGTATAGTGTGTATAGTGTATAGTGTATAGTGTGTAGTGTATATAGTGTGTATAGTGTATAGTGTATAGTGTATAGTGTGTATAGTGTATAGTGTATAGTATAGTGTATAGTGTATATGTGTATAGTGTATAGTGTATAGTGTGTGTATAGTGTATAGTGTATAGTGTATAGTGTGTGTATAGTGTATAGTGTGTATAGTGTATAGTGTATAGTGTGTGTGTAGTGTATAGTGTATAGTGTATAGTGTGTATAGTGTATAGTGTATAGTGTATAGTGTATAGTGTATAGTGTATAGTGTATAGTGTATAGTGTATAGTGTGTATAGTGTATAGTGTATAGTGTGTATAGTGTATAGTGTATAGTGTGTATAGTGTATAGTGTATAGTGTATAGTGTATAGTGTATAGTGTATAGTGTATAGTGTATAGTGTATAGTGTGTATAGTGTATAGTGTATAGTGTGTGTATAGTGTATAGTATAGTGTATAGTGTATAGTGTATAGTGTATAGTGTGTATAGTGTATAGTGTATAGTGTATAGTGTATAGTGTATGTATAGTGTATAGTGTGTATAGTGTATAGTGTATAGTGTATAGTGTATAGTGTGTATAGTGTATAGTGTATAGTGTATAGTGTATAGTGTGTATAGTGTATAGTGTATAGTGTATAGTGTATAGTGTGTATAGTGTATAGTGTATAGTGTATAGTGTGTATAGTGTATAGTGTATAGTGTGTATAGTGTATAGTGTGTATAGTGTATAGTGTATAGTGTGTATAGTGTATAGTGTATAGTGTGTATAGTGTGTATAGTGTATAGTGTGTAGTGTATAGTGTATAGTGTGTATGTGTATAGTGTATAGTGTGTATAGTGTATAGTGTATAGTGTGTATAGTGTATAGTGTATAGTGTGTATAGTGTATAGTGTATAGTGTATAGTGTGTATAGTGTATAGTGTATAGTGTATAGTGTATAGTGTGTATAGTGTATAGTGTATAGTGTGTATAGTGTATAGTGTATAGTGTATAGTGTATAGTGTATAGTGTGTATAGTGTATAGTGTATAGTGTATAGTGTATATAGTGTATAGTGTATAGTGTATAGTGTATAGTGTATAGTGTGTATAGTGTATAGTGTGTATAGTGTATAGTGTATAGTGTATAGTGTGTATAGTGTATAGTGTATAGTGTATAGTGTATAGTGTGTTAGTGTATAGTGTATAGTGTATAGTGTATAGTGTATAGTGTATAGTGTATAGTGTATAGTGTATAGTGTGTATAGTGTATAGTGTATAGTGTATAGTGTGTATAGTGTATAGTGTATAGTGTATAGTGTATAGTGTGTATAGTGTATAGTGTATATAGTGTATAGTGTATAGTGTGTATAGTGTATAGTGTATAGTGTGTATAGTGTATAGTGTGTATAGTGTATAGTGTATAGTGTATAGTGTGTATAGTGTATAGTGTATAGTGTGTATAGTGTATAGTGTGTATAGTGTATAGTGTATAGTGTGTATAGTGTATAGTGTGTATAGTGTATAGTGTATAGTGTATAGTGTATAGTGTATAGTGTATAGTGTGTGTATAGTGTATAGTGTATAGTAGTGTATAGTGTATAGTGTATAGTGTGTATAGTGTATATAGTGTATAGTGTATAGTGTGTATAGTGTATAGTGTATAGTGTATAGTGTATAGTGTATAGTGTGTATAGTGTGTATAGTGTATAGTGTATAGTGTGTATAGTGTATAGTGTATAGTGTGTATAGTGTATAGTGTATAGTGTGTATAGTGTATAGTGTATAGTGTGTATAGTGTATAGTGTATAGTGTGTATAGTGTATAGTGTATAGTGTGTATAGTGTATAGTGTATAGTGTGTATAGTGTATAGTGTATAGTGTGTATAGTGTATAGTGTATAGTGTGTAGTGTGTATAGTGTATAGTATAGTGTATAGTGTATAGTGTATAGTGTGTATAGTGTGTATAGTGTATAGTGTATAGTGTGTATAGTGTATAGTGTATAGTGTATAGTGTATAGTGTATAGTGTGTAGTGTATAGTGTATAGTGTATAGTGTATAGTGTATAGTGTATAGTGTATAGTGTGTATAGTGTATAGTGTATAGTGTATAGTGTATAGTGTATAGTGTATAGTGTATAGTGTATAGTGTATAGTGTATAGTGTATAGTGTATAGTGTATAGTGTGTATAGTGTATAGTGTGTATAGTGTATAGTGTATAGTGTGTATAGTGTATAGTGTATAGTGTATAGTGTGTATAGTGTATAGTGTATAGTGTGTATAGTGTATAGTGTATAGTGTATAGTGTGTATAGTGTATAGTGTATAGTGTGTATAGTGTATAGTGTATAGTGTATAGTGTATAGTGTATAGTGTATAGTGTGTATAGTGTATAGTGTATAGTGTGTATAGTGTATAGTGTATAGTGTGTATAGTGTATAGTGTATAGTGTGTATAGTGTATAGTGTATAGTGTGTATAGTGTATAGTGTATAGTGTGTATAGTGTATAGTGTATAGTGTATAGTGTATAGTGTATAGTGTGTATAGTGTATAGTGTATAGTGTGTATAGTGTATAGTGTGTATAGTGTATAGTGTATAGTGTGTATAGTGTATAGTGTGTATAGTGTATAGTGTATAGTGTGTATAGTGTATAGTGTATAGTGTGTATAGTGTATAGTGTATAGTGTATAGTGTATATAGTGTATAGTGTGTATAGTGTATAGTGTATAGTGTGTATAGTGTGTATAGTGTGTATAGTGTATAGTGTATAGTGTGTATAGTGTATATAGTGTATAGTGTATAGTGTATAGTGTATAGTGTGTATAGTGTATAGTGTATAGTGTGTATAGTGTATAGTGTATAGTGTGTATAGTGTATAGTGTATAGTGTGTATAGTGTATAGTGTATAGTGTATAGTGTGTTAGTGTATAGTGTATAGTGTATAGTGTATAGTGTATAGTGTATAGTGTATAGTGTATAGTGTATAGTGTGTATAGTGTATAGTGTATAGTGTATAGTGTATAGTGTATAGTGTATAGTGTATAGTGTGTTAGTGTATAGTGTGTTAGTGTATAGTGTATAGTGTATAGTGTATAGTGTATAGTGTATAGTGTATAGTGTATAGTGTATAGTGTATAGTGTATAGTGTATAGTGTATAGTGTATAGTGTATAGTGTATAGTGTATAGTGTATAGTGTATAGTGTATAGTGTATAGTGTGTATAGTGTATAGTGTATAGTGTGTATAGTGTATAGTGTGTATAGTGTATAGTGTGTATAGTGTATAGTGTATAGTGTGTATAGTGTGTATAGTGTATAGTGTATAGTGTGTTAGTGTATAGTGTATAGTGTATAGTGTGTATAGTGTATAGTGTATAGTGTGTATAGTGTATAGTGTGTATAGTGTATAGTGTATAGTGTGTATAGTGTATAGTGTATAGTGTGTATAGTGTATAGTGTGTATAGTGTATAGTGTATAGTGTGTATTAGTGTATAGTGTATAGTGTGTATAGTGTGTATAGTGTGTATAGTGTATAGTGTATAGTGTGTATAGTGTATAGTGTATAGTGTATAGTGTATAGTGTGTATAGTGTATAGTGTATAGTGTGTATAGTGTGTATAGTGTATAGTGTATAGTGTGTATAGTGTATAGTGTGTATAGTGTATAGTGTGTTAGTGTATAGTGTATAGTGTATAGTGTATAGTGTATAGTGTATAGTGTATAGTGTGTTAGTGTATAGTGTATAGTGTATAGTGTATAGTGTATAGTGTATAGTGTATAGTGTGTTAGTGTATAGTGTATAGTGTGTATAGTGTATAGTGTATAGTGTATAGTGTATAGTGTATAGTGTATAGTGTATAGTGTATAGTGTATAGTGTGTATAGTGTATAGTGTATAGTGTGTATAGTGTATAGTGTATAGTGTGTATAGTGTATAGTGTGTATAGTGTATAGTGTATAGTGTGTATAGTGTGTATAGTGTGTATAGTGTATAGTGTATAGTGTGTGTATAGTGTATAGTGTATAGTGTGTATAGTGTATAGTGTGTATAGTGTATAGTGTATAGTGTGTATAGTGTATAGTGTATAGTGTATAGTGTATAGTGTATAGTGTGTATAGTGTATAGTGTATAGTGTGTTAGTGTATAGTGTATAGTGTGTATAGTGTGTATAGTGTATAGTGTATAGTGTGTATAGTGTATAGTGTATAGTGTGTATAGTGTATAGTGTATAGTGTGTATAGTGTATAGTGTGTATAGTGTATAGTGTATAGTGTGTATAGTGTATAGTGTATAGTGTGTATAGTGTATAGTGTATAGTGTGTATAGTGTATAGTGTATAGTGTGTATAGTGTATAGTGTATAGTGTATAGTGTGTATAGTGTATAGTGTGTATAGTGTATAGTGTGTATAGTGTATAGTGTGTATAGTGTGTATAGTGTATAGTGTATAGTGTGTATAGTGTATAGTGTGTATAGTGTGTATAGTGTGTATAGTGTATAGTGTGTATAGTGTATAGTGTATAGTGTATAGTGTATAGTTTGTATAGTGTATAGTGTATAGTGTGTATAGTGAATAGTGTATAGTGTGTATAGTGTATAGTGTATAGTGTCTATAGTGTATAGTGTGTATAGTGTATAGTGTGTTAGTGTATAGTGTATAGTGTATAGTGTATAGTGTATAGTGTATAGTGTATAGTGTATAGTGTATAGTGTGTTAGTGTATAGTGTATAGTGTATAGTGTATAGTGTATAGTGTATAGTGTGTATAGTGTGTTAGTGTATAGTGTATAGTGTATAGTGTATAGTGTATAGTGATAGTGTATAGTGTATAGTGTATAGTGTATAGTGTATAGTGTATAGTGTATAGTGTATAGTGTGTATAGTGTATAGTGTATAGTGTATAGTGTATAGTGTATAGTGTATAGTGTATAGTGTATAGTGTGTATAGTGTATAGTGTATAGTGTGTATAGTGTATAGTGTATGTATAGTGTGTATAGTGTATAGTGTGTATAGTGTAGTGTATAGTGTGTATAGTGTATAGTGTATAGTGTATAGTGTGTATAGTGTATAGTGTATAGTGTATAGTGTGTATAGTGTATAGTGTATAGTGTGTATAGTGTATAGTGTGTATAGTGTATAGTGTATAGTGTGTATAGTGTATAGTGTATAGTGTGTGTGTAGTGTATAGTGTGTATAGTGTATAGTGTATAGTGTGTATTAGTGTATAGTGTATAGTGTGTATAGTGTGTATAGTGTGTATAGTGTATAGTGTATAGTGTGTATAGTGTATAGTGTATAGTGTATAGTGTATAGTGTGTATAGTGTATAGTGTATAGTGTGTATAGTGTGTATAGTGTATAGTGTATAGTGTGTATAGTGTATAGTGTGTATAGTGTATAGTGTGTTAGTGTATAGTGTATAGTGTATAGTGTATAGTGTATAGTGTATAGTGTATAGTGTGTTAGTGTATAGTGTATAGTGTATAGTGTATAGTGTATAGTGTATAGTGTATAGTGTGTTAGTGTATAGTGTATAGTGTGTATAGTGTATAGTGTATAGTGTATAGTGTATAGTGTATAGTGTATAGTGTATAGTGTATAGTGTATAGTGTGTATAGTGTATAGTGTATAGTGTGTATAGTGTATAGTGTATAGTGTGTATAGTGTATAGTGTGTATAGTGTATAGTGTATAGTGTGTATAGTGTGTATAGTGTGTATAGTGTATAGTGTATAGTGTGTATAGTGTATAGTGTATAGTGTGTATAGTGTATAGTGTGTATAGTGTATAGTGTATAGTGTGTATAGTGTGTATAGTGTATAGTGTATAGTGTATAGTGTATAGTGTGTATAGTGTATAGTGTATAGTGTGTTAGTGTATAGTGTATAGTGTGTATAGTGTGTATAGTGTATAGTGTATAGTGTGTATAGTGTATAGTGTATAGTGTGTATAGTGTATAGTGTATAGTGTGTATAGTGTATAGTGTATATGTGTATAGTGTATAGTGTGTATAGTGTATAGTGTATAGTGTGTATAGTGTATAGTGTGTATAGTGTGTATAGTGTATAGTGTATAGTGTGTATAGTGTATAGTGTATAGTGTATAGTGTATAGTGTATAGTGTATAGTGTGTATAGTGTATAGTGTGTATAGTGTATAGTGTGTATAGTGTGTATAGTGTATAGTGTATAGTGTGTATAGTGTATAGTGTGTATAGTGTGTATAGTGTGTATAGTGTATAGTGTGTATAGTGTATAGTGTATAGTGTATAGTGTATAGTGTGTATAGTGTATAGTGTATAGTGTATAGTGTATAGTGTATAGTGTATAGTGTGTATAGTGTATAGTGTATAGTGTATAGTGTATAGTGTGTATAGTGTATAGTGTGTATAGTGTATAGTGTATAGTGTATAGTGTGTATAGTGTATAGTGTGTATAGTGTATAGTGTGTTAGTGTATAGTGTGTATAGTGTATAGTGTATAGTGTATAGTGTATAGTGTGTATAGTGTATAGTGTATATTGTGTATAGTGTATAGTGTGTTAGTGTATAGTGTGTATAGTGTATAGTGTATAGTGTGTATAGTGTATAGTGTATAGTGTGTATAGTGTATAGTGTATAGTGTGTATAGTGTATAGTGTGTTAGTGTATAGTGTGTATAGTGTATAGTGTGTATAGTGTGTATAGTGTATAGGGTGTATAGTGTATAGTGTATAGTGTGTATAGTGTATAGTGTGTATAGTGTATAGTGTATAGTGTGTATAGTGTATAGTGTGTTAGTGTATAGTGTGTTAGTGTATAGTGTGTTAGTGTATGGTGTATAGTGTATAGTGTGTATAGTGTATAGTGTGTATAGTGTATAGTGTATAGTGTGTATAGTGTATAGTGTGTATAGTGTATAGTGTGTTAGTGTATATTGTGTTAGTGTATAGTGTATAGTGTATAGTGTGTATAGTGTATAGTGTGTTAGTGTATAGTGTATAGTGTATATTAGTGTATATTGTGTTAGTGTATAGTGTATAGTGTATAGTGTGTATAGTGTATAGTGTGTTAGTGTATAGTGTATAGTGTATAGTGTATAGTGTATAGTGTGTATAGTGTATAGTGTGTTAGTGTATAGTGTGTTAGTGTATAGTGTATAGTGTATAGTGTGTATAGTGTATAGTGTGTATAGTGTATAGTGTGTTAGTGTATAGTGTATAGTGTATAGTGTATAGTGTGTTAGTGTATAGTGTATAGTGTGTATAGTGTACAGTGTGTTAGTGTATAGTGTATTAGTGTATAGTGTATAGTGTATAGTGTATAGTGTATAGTGTGTATAGTGTATAGTGTGTATAGTGTATAGTGTGTATAGTGTATAGTGTGTATAGTGTATAGTGTATTAGTGTATAGTGTGTTAGTGTATAGTGTATTAGTGTATAGCGTGTTAGTGCATGCCATCCTTACATTTAGGAGTTGATAGCTGTGTGTGTGTGTGTGTGTGTGTGTGTGTGTGTGTGTGTGTGTGTGTGTGTGTGTGTGTGTGTGTGTGTGTGTGTGTGTGTGTGTGTGTGTGTGTGTGTGTGTGTGTGTGTGTGTGTGTGTGTGTTATGGTCTTCATGGTCTCTAGTCTCTTTTAATGCGCTATACTGCAGCTACCATCCTGTTGTCCTTCAAGCAGGCTGTCAGTCATCTGATGATCCTCTAAGCTAAACTCTACCTGTAGGAAGTCAGGTAGGTCTATGTGGGAAAATTAGGGGTTGTCTAATTCCAGGAACTTTCCCTCAACCCAACCAGTAATCCTGGAAAACCTGGAAATTTTGGGGAAGGTATCGGGAATTTTGCAGCCCTGGTGCAAATGAAAGAATACATCAGATTGATAGAACTAATATTTGCCAAAGCCTTTCTGGTCCACAGGGTCGAGCTTTCAGTGTTTCTTGTTTATCTGGAGAAAGAAAGTAGAACGAGTGGCCATGACAAAGATACTACTTGAAATCTAATTTAGTCTGTACAATCTGGTTTTGCACAATGTTGTTTACGATCAGGCCCATGCCAGCTTTTCATATTTAAACGAGCAAAGGTTTAATTACCAAATGATGACAGTGTCATATGGTGCCATGATGGCACAGGGTGCCTAATGAACGCAGAGAAGAGAGGGATGCGTGAGAGAGAGAGAGAGAGAAACAAGGGATGTGTGGAACGAGTGCACGATGCCACAACACTGAGTGACAGTGAGACACAAAGAACAAAAAAAAACAGAAAAAAACCTCAGAGAAACAGAGACATTATAATATCTGTAATTTACAATTCACTAATGTTCAATGGTTGCTCATGGATTAAGAATGTTAAACTATTGTGTGGCAGATGGAGGTAGTGAGGAAGGAAGAGAGAGTTGGAGAGAAGGCTAGAGGGAGGAAAGAGGGAGGGAGAGAGAGATGGAGGGAGGGAGGGAGAATGAGGGAGGGAGAGAGATGGAGAGAAGGCTAGAGGGAGGAAAGAGGGAGGGAGAGAGAGATTGAGAGAGGGAAGGAGAATAAGGGAGGGAGGGAGGGAGGGAGAGAGAGAGAGAATGAGGGAGGGAGGGAGGTAGGGAGGGAGGGAGGGAGAGAGATGGAGAGAAGGCTAGAAGGAGGAAAGAGGGAGGGAGAGAGAGATGGAGAGAGGGAAGGAGAATAAGGGATGGAGGGAGGGAGGGAGGGAGGGAGAGAGAGAGAGAGAGAGAGAGAGAGAGAGAGAGAGAGAGAGAGAGAGAGAGAGAGAGAGAGAGAGAGAAAATGAGGGAGGGAGGGAGAGAGAGGGATGGAGAGAGGGAAGGAGAATAACGGAGGGAGGGAGAGAGAGATGGAGGGAGGAAGGGGGGGAATGAGGGAGTGAGAAAGAGAGATGGAGAATAAGGGAGGGAGTGAGAGAGATGGAGGGAGAGAGAGATGGAGGGAGGGAGGGGTGAGAATCAGGGAGAGAGATGAAGGGGGGGTGTCTAAGCAACATATTTACATCTGTATATCAGCGATGGGTTGGATAATAAGAAAGAGAAAAAAATCATACTGCATACTCCCCCGCTCTCTCTCTCTCTCTCTCTCTCTCTCTCTCTCTCTCTCTCTCTCTCTCTCTCTCTCTCTCTCTCTCTCTCTCTCTCTCTCTCTCTCTCTCGCTGTCTCTCTCAGGGCATGGCATCCATTACAATATTTTCCCACTAGCACAAACATTAAAGGAGGCCTCTCCCATCTCCTCCATTTGTTTAAAGACACATTTAAATTTGGCCGGGACAGCTTGTTAGATGGTGGGAGCTTTGTACACAGCTTGTTCTATCTGTCCTGATAGAATGGGAAGACAGTTGGGAGAGCGGCCTGGTCTTGAACAGCTCACACATCACAGTTCATTTCGGCCGGGTGTGACGTGATGCGCGCTACTGAAATATTGCAGAGAAGTAATATCAGTTAGTGGGCCGCCAAAAGAATATCCATGCTTAACCAGGCATGAAAGCTGGCTGAATCACACCATATTTACACTTCTCTCAGATCACTGCTTTGTCATTAAAATTAGCTTCACGTGCCAAAAGCTACCATATTACCTTTTTTACTGCACTCATTTTGACCAGTGCCCTATGGGCCCTTGTGCACTTGGTAGGGAATAGTGTGCCATATGGGATGTGAAGTAGGTCTTGTAACTTGCACTTCTTCTTGTTTAATGATGCACTTCTTCTATGCAATATCGCTGCTGCAATGCAATGCACCACAAAGGTATAGGGCAATAACCTTAATGAAATGAAACTAGGAAACAACACAAACCTTAATGAAATGAAACTAGGAAACAACACAATCCTTAATGAAATGAAACTAGGAAACAACACAATCCTTAATGAAATGAAACTAGGAAACAACACAATCCTTAATGAAATGAAACTAGGAAACAACACAATCCTTAATGAAATGAAACTAGGAAACAACACAAACCTTAATGAAATGAAACTAGGAAACAACACAAACCTTAATGAAATGAAACTAGGAAACAACACAATCCTTAATGAAATGAAACTAGGAAACAACACAATCCTTAATGAAATGAAACTAGGAAACAACACAATCCTTAATGAAATGAAACTAGGAAACAACACAATCCTTAATGAAATGAAACTAACTAGGAAACAACACAATCCTTAATGAAATGAAACTAACTAGGAAACAACACAAACCTTAATGAAATGAAACTAGGAAACAACACAATCCTTAATGAAATGAAACTAACTAGGAAACAACACAATCCTTAATGAAATGAAACTAACTAGGAAACAACACAAACCTTAATGAAATGAAACTAGGAAACAACACAAACCTTAATGAAATGAAACTAGGAAACAACACAATCCTTAATGAAATGAAACTAGGAAACAACACAATCCTTAATGAAATGAAACTAGGAAACAACACAATCCTTAATGAAATGAAACTAGGAAACAACACAATCCTTAATGAAATGAAACTAGGAAACAACACAAACCTTAATGAAATGAAACTAGGAAACAACACAAACCTTAATGAAATGAAACTAGGAAACAACACAATCCTTAATGAAATGAAACTAGGAAACAACACAATCCTTAATGAAATGAAACTAGGAAACAACACAATCCTTAATGAAATGAAACTAGGAAACAACACAAACCTTAATGAAATGAAACTAGGAAACAACACAATCCTTAATGAAATGAAACTAGGAAACAACACAATCCTTAATGAAATGAAACTAGGAAACAACACAATCCTTAATGAAATGAAACTAGGAAACAACACAATCCTTAATGAAATGAAACTAACTAGGAAACAACACAATCTAGGAAACAACACAAACAATGAAATGAAACTAGGAAACAACACAATAATGAAATGAAACTAGGAAACAACACAAACCTTAATGAAATGAAACTAGGAAACAACACAATCCTTAATGAAATGAAACTAACTAGGAAACAACACAATCCTTAATGAAATGAAACTAGAAACAACACAAACCTTAATGAAATGAAACTAGGAAACAACACAATCCTGAAATGAAACTAAATCCTTAATGAAATGAAACTAGAAACAACACAAACCTTAATGAAATGAAACTAGGAAACAACACAAACCTTAATGAAATGAAACTAAATCCTTAATGGAAACAACACAATCCTTAATGAAATGAAACTAGGAAACAACACAATCCTTAATGAAATGAAACTGAAACAACACAATCCTTAATGAAATGAAACTAGGAAACAACACAAACCTTAATGAAATGAAACTAGGAAACAACACAAACCTTAATGAAATGAAACTAGGAAACAACACAAACCTTAATGAAATGAAACTAATGAAATGAAACAACACAAATCCTTAATGAAATGAAACTAGGAAACAACACAATCCTTAATGAAATGAAACTAGGAAACAACACAATCCTTAATGAAATGAAACTAGGAAACAACACAATCCTTAATGAATGAAATGAAACTGAAACTAATGAAATGAAACTAGGAAACAACACAAACCTTAATGAAATGAAACTAGGAAACAACACAATCCTTAATGAATGAAACTGAAACTAATGGAAACAACACAATCCTTAATGAAATGAAACTAGGAAACAACACAATCCTTAATGAAATGAAACTAGGAAACAACACAAACCTTAATGAAATGAAACTAGGAAACAACACAATCCTTAATGAAATGAAACTAGGAAACAACACAATCCTTAATGAAATGAAACTAGGAAACAACACAATCCTTAATGAAATGAAACTAGGAAACAACACAATCCTTAATGAAATGAAACTAGGAAACAACACAAACCTTAATGAAATGAAACTAGGAAACAACACAATCCTTAATGAAATGAAACTAATGAAATGAAACAAAACAACACAATCTTAATGAAATGAAACTAGGAAACAACACAATCCTTAATGAAATGAAACTAGGAAACAACACAAACCTTAATGAAATGAAACTAGGAAACAACACAAACCTTAATGAAATGAAACTAGGAAACAACACAATCCTTAATGAAATGAAACTAGGAAACAACACAATCCTTAATGAAATGAAACTAGGAAACAACACAATCCTTAATGAAATGAAACTAGGAAACAACACAATCCTTAATGAAATGAAACTAACTAGGAAACAACACAATCCTTAATGAAATGAAACTAACTAGGAAACAACACAAACCTTAATGAAATGAAACTAGGAAACAACACAATCCTTAATGAAATGAAACTAACTAGGAAACAACACAATCCTTAATGAAATGAAACTAACAACACAATAATGAAATGAAACAAAACAACAAACCTTAATGAAATGAAACTAGGAAACAACACAAACCTTAATGAAATGAAACTAGGAAACAACACAATCCTTAATGAAATGAAACTAGAAACAACACAATCCTTAATGAAATGAAACTAGGAAACAACACAATCCTTAATGAAATGAAACTGAAACAACACAATAATGAAATGAAACAACACAAATCCTTAATGAAATGAAACTAGGAAACAACACAAACCTTAATGAAATGAAACTAGGAAACAACACAAACCTTAATGAAATGAAACTAGGAAACAACACAATCCTTAATGAAATGAAACTAGGAAACAACACAATCCTTAATGAAATGAAACTAGGAAACAACACAATCCTTAATGAAATGAAACTAGGAAACAACACAATCCTTAATGAAATGAAACTAACTAGGAAACAACACAATCCTTAATGAAATGAAACTAGGAAACAACACAAACCTTAATGAAATGAAACTAGGAAACAACACAATCCTTAATGAAATGAAACTAAACTAAACTAGGAAACAACACAATCCTTAATGGAAACAACACAAACCTTAATGAAATGAAACTAACTAGAAACAACACAAACCTTAATGAAATGAAACTAGGAAACAACACAAACCTTAATGAAATGAAACTAGGAAACAACACAAACCTTAATGAAATGAAACTAGGAAACAACACAAACCTTAATGAAATGAAACTAACTAGGAAACAACACAATCCTTAATGAAATGAAACTAGGAAACAACACAATCCTTAATGAAATGAAACTAGGAAACAACACAATCCTTAATGAAATGAAACTAGGAAACAACACAATCCTTAATGAAATGAAACTAGGAAACAACACAATCCTTAATGAAATGAAACTAGGAAACAACACAAACCTTAATGAAATGAAACTAGGAAACAACACAATCCTTAATGAAATGAAACTAGGAAACAACACAATCCTTAATGAAATGAAACTAGGAAACAACACAATCCTTAATGAAATGAAACTAGGAAACAACACAATCCTTAATGAAATGAAACTAGGAAACAACACAAACCTTAATGAAATGAAACTAGGAAACAACACAATCCTTAATGAAATGAAACTAGAAACAACACAATCCTTAATGAAATGAAACTAGGAAACAACACAATCCTTAATGAAATGAAACTAGGAAACAACACAAACCTTAATGAAATGAAACTAGGAAACAACACAAACCTTAATGAAATGAAACTAGGAAACAACACAATCCTTAATGAAATGAAACTAGGAAACAACACAATCCTTAATGAAATGAAACTAGGAAACAACACAATCCTTAATGAAATGAAACTAGGAAACAACACAATCCTTAATGAAATGAAACTAGAAACAACACAAACCTTAATGAAATGAAACTAGGAAACAACACAAACCTTAATGAAATGAAACTAGGAAACAACACAATCCTTAATGAAATGAAACTAGGAAACAACACAAACCTTAATGAAATGAAACTAGGAAACAACACAATCCTTAATGAAATGAAACTAGGAAACAACACAATCCTTAATGAAATGAAACTAGGAAACAACACAATCCTTAATGAAATGAAACTAGGAACAACACAAACCTTAATGGAAACTAGGAAACAACACAAACCTTAATGAAATGAAACTAGGAAACAACACAATCCTTAATGAAATGAAATGAAAACTGAAACAACACAAACCTTAATGAAATGAAACTAGGAAACAACACAAACCTTAATGAAATGAAACTAGGAAACAACACAATCCTTAATGAAATGAAACTAGGAAACAACACAAACCTTAATGAAATGAAACAACACAATAGAAACAAAACAACACAAACCTTAATGAAATGAAACTAGAAACAACACAATCCTTAATGAAATGAAACTAGGAAATGAAACTAGGAAACAACACAAACAACACAATCCTTAATGAAATGAAACTAGGAAACAACACAAAAATGAAATGAAACTAGGAAACAACACAATCCTTAATGAAATGAAACTAGGAAACAACACAATCCTTAATGAAATGAAACTAGGAAACAACACAATCTTAATGAAATGAAACTAGGAAACAACACAATCCTTAATGAAATGAAACTAGAAACAACACAAACCTTAATGAAATGAAACTAGGAAACAACACAATCCTTAATGAAATGAAACTAGGAAACAACACAATCCTTAATGAAATGAAACTAGAACAACACAATCCTTAATGAAATGAAACTAGGAAACAACACAAATGAAATGAAACTAGGAAACAACACAATCCTTAATGAAATGAAACAAAACAACACAAACCTTAATGAAATGAAACTAGGAAACAACACAAATGAAACTAGGAAACAACCTTTAATGAAATGAAACTGAACACAATCTGAAATGAAACTAGGAAACAACACAATCCTTAATGAAATGAAACTAGGAAACAAACAAACCTTAATGAAATGAAACTAGGAAACAACACAAACAATGAAATAAACAACACAAAACCTTAATGAAATGAAACTAGAAACAACACAAACCTAATGAAAAACAACAACACAATCCTTAATAAATGAAACTATGAAATGAAAACTAGAAACAACTTAATGAAATGAAACAAAACACAAATGAAATGAAACTAGGAAACAACACACAAACCTTGAAATGAAATGAAACAACACAATCTTAATGAAATGAAACTAAAACAACACAAACCTTAATGAAATGAAACTAAAACAACACAATCCTTAATGAAATGAAACTAGGAAACAACACAACCTTAATGAAATGAAACTAGGAAACAACACAATCCTTAATGAAATGAAACTAGGAAACAACACAATCCTTAATGAAATGAAACTAACAACAATGAAATGAAACTAGGACAAATCCTTAAATGAAATGAACAACACAATCCTAATGAAATGAAACAACAACACAATCCTTAATGAAATGAAACTAAAAACAACACAAAATGAAATGAAACTAAAACAAAATCAAACAACACAAACCTTAATGAAATGAAACTAAAACAACACAATCCTTAATGAAATGAAACTAGGAAACAACACAATCCTTAATGAAATGAAACTAGGAAACAACACAAACCTTAATGAAATGAAACTAGGAAACAACACAATCCTTAATGAAATGAAACTAGGAAACAACACAAACCTTAATGAAATGAAACTAACTAGGAAACAACACAATCCTTAATGAAATGAAACTAGGAAACAACACAAACCTTAATGAAATGAAACTAGGAAACAACACAATCCTTAATGAAATGAAACTAGGAAACAACACAATCCTTAATGAAATGAAACTAGGAAACAACACAATCCTTAATGAAATTAACTAGAAACAAAACAACAAATCCTTAATGAAATGAAACTAGGAAACAACACAATCCTTAATGAAATGAAACTAGGAAACAACACAATCCTTAATGAAATGAAACTAGGAAACAACACACACCTTAATGAAATGAAACTAACTAGGAAACAACACAATCCTTAATGAAATGAAACTAGGAAACAACACAAACCTTAATGAAATGAAACTAGGAAACAACACAATCCTTAATGAAATGAAACTAGGAAACAACACAAACCTTAATGAAATGAAACTAGGAAACAACACAATCCTTAATGAAATGAAACTAGGAAACAACACAAACCTTAATGAAATGAAACTAGGAAACAACACACACCTTAATGAAATGAACAACACAATCCTTAATGAAATTAAACTAGGAAACAACACAATCCTTAATGAAATTAACTAGGATACAACACAATCCTTAATGAAATTAACTAGGAAACAACACAATCCTTAATGAAATTAACTAGGAAACAACACAATCCTTAATGAAATTAATTAGGATACAACACACAGGCCGTGCACAGATTAAGCCAAGTACTGGACCAATACAATCCTGCTCAATGGTGAATCTCCATAGGTTTTAAGTCCAGCACTACACTCAACCTCACCTGGGAATCTGAACAGAGTATTTCCTCAACCATTCACATTGATTATGACCAAGGAAGGCCTCTTCCTCGGCCCCATTCCACTAAGTAGTCACCATCCAGTTGGTACAGAGGACTGTGGAGAGATAACCCCAACATTATGACTGGAGAACTCTGTGTGGGCCCCCAGACCCAGCCAGTATAAGGGCCTCAGTCCTGTTCTGCTCTCTCTCTTGCCCTCTCTCTCTCTCTCTCTCTCTCCCTCACTCCCTCCCTCTCTCTCTCTCTCTCTCTCTCCCTCTCTCTCTCTCTCTCTCTCTCTCTCTCTCTCTCTCTCTCTCTCTCTCTCTCTCTCCTCTCTCTCTCTCTCTCTCTCTCTCTCTCTCTCTCTCTCTCTCTCTCTCTCTCTCTCTCTCTCTCTCTCTCTCTCTTTCTCTCTCTCTCTGTGTGTGTGTCAGAACAGAGTGGACTGTGGAGAGTTCACCCATTAGTAATTAAGTGCTGTTGTCACACTGTGATGTAATGAGTTTACTCTAGCCATCCATCCTGTGACACAGGAACCATGGAACCGCTCAGGAGAGAGATCCCCTCCCACTAAATCACTATACTGACTCACTCACACCAAGCTCACTGTCATGTGCTGTAATGACCACAGACGAACTAACAGCTAGTCAGGGTCTTGAACAGACGAACTAACAGCTAGTCAGGGCCTTGAACAGACCAACTAACAGCTAGTCAGGGTCTTGAACAGACGAACTAACAGCTAGTCAGGGCCTTGAACAGACCAACTAACAGCTAGTCAGGGCCTTGAACAGATGAACTAACAGCTAGTCAGGGCCTTGAACAGACAAACTAACAGCTAGTCAGGGTCTTGAACAGACGAACTAACAGCTAGTCAGGGCCTTGAACAGACCAACTAACAGCTAGTCAGGGTCTTGAACAGATGAACTAACAGCTAGTCAGGGCCTTGAACAGACGAACTAACAGCTAGTCAGGGTCTTGAACAGACGAACTAACAGCTAGTCAGGGTCTTGAACAGACGAACTAACAGCTAGTCAGGGCCTTGAACAGACGAACTAACAGCTAGTCAGGGTCTTGAACAGACGAACTAACAGCTAGTCAGGGTCTTGAACAGACGAACTAACAGCTAGTCAGGGCCTTGAACAGACGAACTAACAGCTAGTCAGGGCCTTGAACAGACGAACTAACAGCTAGTCAGGGCCTTGAACAGACGAACTAACAGCTGGTCAGGGCCTTGAACAGATGAACTAACAGCTAGTCAGGGTCTTGAACAGACGAACTAACAGCTAGTCAGGGCCTTGAACAGACGAACTAACAGCTAGTCAGGGCCTTGAACAGACGAACTAACAGCTAGTCAGGGCCTTGAACAGACGAACTAACAGCTAGTCAGGGCCTTGAACAGACGAACTAACAGCTAGTCAGGGTCTTGAACAGACGAACTAACAGCTAGTCAGGGCCTTGAACAGACGAACTAACAGCTAGTCAGGGTCTTGAACAGACCAACTAACAGCTAGTCAGGGTCTTGAACAGACCAACTAACAGCTAATCAGGGTCTTGAACAGACCAACTAACAGCTAGTCAGGGCCTTGAACAGACGAACTAACAGCTAGTCAGGGCCTTGAACAGACGAACTAACAGCTAGTCAGGGCCTTGAACAGACGAACTAACAGCTAGTCAGGGTCTTGAACAGACGAACTAACAGCTAGTCAGGGTCTTGAACAGACCAACTAACAGCTAGTCAGGGCCTTGAACAGACCAACTAACAGCTAGTCAGGGTCTTGAACAGACGAACTAACAGCTAGTCAGGGTCTTGAACAGACCAACTAACAGCTAGTCAGGGTCTTGAACAGACGAACTAACAGCTAGTCAGGGTATTGAACAGACGAACTAACAGCTAGTCAGGGTCTTGAACAGACGAACTAACAGCTAGTCAGGGCCTTGAACAGACGAACTAACAGCTAGTCAGGGCCTTGAACAGACAAACTAACAGCTAGTCAGGGTCTTGAACAGACGAACTAACAGCTAGTCAGGGCCTTGAACAGACGAACTAACAGCTAG
>NC_060180.1:1580134-1597634 GCF_021184085.1 Oncorhynchus gorbuscha | reverse complement strand
AGGTACTTTCATGCCAGATAAAGTCTAGTTGTTTTCAATCAACAACTCTGAGGTGTGTGTAACGTGTGGTAGAACGCCAGGACACACAGGTCAGGGCTGAGTGTTTACATGATTGTTTATTAATAATCCCAATTAGTATTCACAGAAAAGTAAACAGGAAGAACAGACCAATATTGTTATGATATTAAATGTGGAAGAATAACCCAACCCCTCTGTTGACTATAGTGATAACTTATAGTACCTGGACCATGGCTGACTATAGTGATCATTACAGTACAATAGTGAGCTACTGACCCTGGAACTGTCTCTGTGTATAACTACTGACCCTGGAACTGTCTCTGTGTATAACTACTGATCCTGGAACTGTCTCTGTGTATAACTACTGATCCTGGAACTGTCTCTGTGTATAACTACTGACCCTGGAACTGTCTCTGTGTATAACTACTGACCCTGGAACTGTCCCTGTGTATAACTACTGACCCTGGGACTGTCTCTGTGTATAACTACTGACCCTGGAACTGTCTCTGTGTATAACTACTGACCCTGGAACTGTCCCTGTGTATAACTACTGACCCTGGAACTGTCCCTGTGTATAACTACTGACCCTGGAACTGTTCCTGTATATAGCTACTGACCTGGCACTGTCTCTGTGTATAACTACTGACCCTGGAACTGTCTCTGTGTATAACTACTGACCCTGGAACTGTCCCTGTGTATAACTACTGACCCTGGGACTGTCTCTGTGTATAACTACTGACCCTGGAACTGTCTCTGTGTATAACTACTGACCCTGGAACTGTCCCTGTGTATAACTACTGACCCTGGAACTGTCCCTGTGTATAACTACTGACCCTGGAACTGTTCCTGTATATAGCTACTGACCTGGCACTGTCTCTGTGTATAACTACTGACCCTGGAACTGTCTCTGTATATAACTACTGATCCTGGAACTGTCCCTGTGTATAACTACTGACCCTGGAACTGTCCCTGTATATAGCTACTGACCCTGGAACTGTCTCTGTATGTAGCTGACTTACTTGTTTGTGTTCTTCTTATTTCTAAAGTATTGTTTCACTTGAGTCTTTTAAAATGTTATAGTACTACGGATATCGATCACGACATTGTTGGGAAAGAGCAGCCAAGAAGGGCATTTCACTGTACTTGCACACGTGACAATAAAAACTTGAAACTTGAATAGGAACAACTTTCGCTCACAATTAAAATGTTGATGCTTTCAGCGGTGGAAAAAGTGCCCTACTGTCATACTTGAGTAAAAGTAAAGATAACTTAAGTACCCTACTGACATACTTGAGTAAAAGTAAAGATAACTTAAGTACCCTACTGACATACTTGAGTAAAAGTAAAGATAACTTAAGTACCCTACTGACATACTTGAGTAAAAGTAAAGATAACTTAAGTACCCTACTGACATACTTGAGTAAAAGTAAAGATAACTTAAGTACCCTACTGACATACTTGAGTAAAAGTAAAGATAACTTAAGTACCCTACTGACATACTTGAGTAAAAGTAAAGATAACTTAAGTACCCTACTGACATACTTGAGTAAAAGTAAAGATAACTTAAGTACCCTACTGTCATACTTGAGTAAAAGTAAAGATAACTTAAGTACCCTACTGTCATACTTGAGTAAAAGTAAAGATAACTTTAGCACCCAACTGTCATACTTGAGTCAAAGTAAAGATAACTTTAGCACCCAACTGTCATACTTGAGTCAAAGTAAAGATAACTTTAGCACCCAACTGTCATACTTGAGTCAAAGTAAAGATAACTTAAGTACCCAACTGTCATACTTGAGTAAAAGTAAAGATAACTTAAGTACCCTACTGTCATAATTGAGTAAAAGTAAAGATAACTTTAGCACCCAACTGTCATACTTGAGTCAAAGTAAAGATAACTTAAGTACCCTACTGTCATACTTGAGTAAAAGTAAAGATAACGTAAGTACCCTACTGACATACTTGAGTAAAAGTAAAGATAACTTAAGTACCCTACTGTCATAATTGAGTAAAAGTAAAGATAACTTTAGCACCCAACTGTCATACTTGAGTCAAAGTAAAGATAACTTACGTACCCTACTGTCATACTTGAGTAAAAGTAAAGATAACTTAATTACCCTACTGTCATACCTGAGTAAAAGTAAAGATACACTTAATTACCCTACTGTCATACTTGAGTAAAAGTAAAGATAACTTACGTACCCTACTGTCATACCTGAGTAAAAGTAAAGATAACTTAAGTACCCTACTGTCATACTTGAGTAAAAGTAAAGATAACTTACGTACCCTACTGTCATACTTGAGTAAAAGTAAAGATAACTTAAGTACCCTACTGTCATAATTGAGTAAAAGTAAAGATAACTTTAGCACCCAACTGTCATACTTGAGTCAAAGTAAAGATAACTTACGTACCCTACTGTCATACTTGAGTAAAAGTAAAGATAACTTAATTACCCTACTGTCATACCTGAGTAAAAGTAAAGATACACTTAATTACCCTACTGTCATACCTGAGTAAAAGTAAAGATAACTTTAGCTCCCAACTGTCATACTTGAGTAAAAGTAAAGATAACTTACGTACCCAACTGTCATACTTGAGTACAAGTAAAGATACACTTAATTATCCTACTGTCATACTTGAGTAAAAGTAAAGATAACTTAAGTACCCAACTGTCATACTTGAGTACAAGTAAAGATAACTTAATTATCCTACTGTCATACTTGAGTAAAAGTAAAGATAACTTACGTACCCAACTGTCATACTTGAGTACAAGTAAAGATAACTTAAGTACCCTACTGTCATACCTGAGTAAAAGTAAAGATAACTTAAGTACCCATTTTCTTGTTTTTATTTATTTATGGATAACCAGGGGCCACACTCTAACACTCAGACATAATCGACAAACAAAGCATGTGTTTAGTGAGTCCTCCAGATCAGAGGCTGTAGGGACGACCAGGGATGTTGTCTGTTTAGTGAGTCCTACAGATAAGAGGCAGTAGGGACGACCAGGGATGCTCTCTGTTCAGTGAGTCCACCAGATCAGAGGCAGTAGGGACGACCAGGGATGTTCTCTGTTCAGTGAGTCCACCAGATCAGAGGCTGTAGGGACGACCAGGGATGTTCTCTGTTTAGTGAATCCTCCAGATTAGAGGCTGTAGGGACGACCAGGGATGTTCTCTGTTTAGTGAGTCCTCCAGATCAGAGGCTGTAGGGATGACCAGGGATGTTCTCTGTTTAGTGAGTCCTCCAGATCAGAGGCTGTAGGGATGACCAGGGATGTTCTCTGTTTAGTGAGTCCTCCAGATCAGAGGCAGTAGGGATGACCAGGGATGTTCTCTGTTTAGTGAATCCTCCAGATCAGAGGCAGTAGGGATGACCAGGGATGTTCTCTGTTTAGTGAGTCCTCCAGATCAGAGGCTGTAGGGATGACCAGAGATGTTCTCTTGATAAGTGTGTGAATCAGACCACTTTACTGTCCTGCTAAGCATTATATATAGGTCCCCAGGACTCTGTCTCTCACTCCATTAGAATAGTACAGTAGCCTTCCCCAGGACTCTGTCTCTCACTCCATTAGAATAGTACAGTAGACTTCCCCAGGACTCTGTCTCTCACTCCATTAGAATAGTACAGTAGACTTCCCCAGGACTCTGTCTCTCACTCCATTAGAATAGTACAGTAGACTTCCCCAGGACTCTGTCTCTCACTCCATTAGAATAGTACAGTAGACTTCCCCAGGACTCTGTCTCTCACTCCATTAGAATAGTACAGTAGACTCTGTCTCTCACTCCATTAGAATAGTACAGTAGACCTCCCCATGACTCTGTCTCTCACTCCATTAGAATAGTACAGTAGACCTCCCCATGACTCTGTCTCTCACTCCATTAGAATAGTACAGTAGACTTCCCCAGGACTCTGTCTCTCACTCCATTAGAATAGTACAGTAGACTCTGTCTCTCACTCCATTAGAATAGTACAGTAGACTCTGTCTCTCACTCCATTAGAATAGTACAGTAGACTTCCCCAGGACTCTGTCTCTCACTCCATTAGAATAGTACAGTAGACTCTGTCTCTCACTCCATTAGAATAGTACAGTAGACTCTGTCTCTCAATCCATTAGAATAGTACAGTAGACCTCCCCATGACTCTGTCTCTCACTCTATTACAATAGTACAGTAGACTCTGTCTCTCACTCTATTAGAATAGTACAGTAGCCTTCCCCAGGACTCTGTCTCTCACTCCATTAGAATAGTACAGTAGACTCTGTCTCTCACTCCATTAGAATAGTACAGTAGACTCTGTCTCTCACTCCATTAGAATAGTACAGTAGACTCTGTCTCTCACTCTATTAGAATAGTACAGTAGCCTTCCCCAGGACTCTGTCTCTCACTCCATTAGAATAGTACAGTAGACTTCCCCAGGTCTCTGTCTCTCACTCCATTAGAATAGTACAGTAGACTTCCCCAGGACTATCCAACCACAAATACCATGTTATATTTTTAGCTTAGGCAGTGTATTTAAAAAATAGTATATAAGTGTTTATCCTGTTGACTTTCCGTGGCCACTTTATCAATGTGTCTGTCTACTCAGGGAGGGAGAGGGGCACAGGGCTGCTGCAGCCTGCAGTACACACACACACACACACACACACACACACACACACACACACACACACACACACACACACACACACACACACACACACACACACACACACACACACACACACACACACACACACACACACACACACACACACACACACACACACACACACACACACACACACACACCGAGTCAGTATTACCCTGAGTCTCATGAGGTCTCTCTGGACAGTGATGTATTTAGGCTCCTCCTGAGGTCAGATGGACACTGTCCAGAACATCACCTGCAATCAATAGTGTTGGTAAACCAGCCACAACTGAACTGTCTGTGTTTGTTTGTTTGTGTGTGTGTGTGTGTGTGTGTGTGTGTGTGTGTGTGTGTGTGTGTGTGTGTGTGTGTGTGTGTGTGTGTGTGTGTGTGTGTGTGTGTGTGTGTGTGTGTGTGTGTGTGTGTGTGTGTGTGTGTGTGTGTGTGTGTGTGTGCGTGTGTGTGTGTGTGTGCGTGCGTGTGTGTGTGTGTGTGTTTGTGCTGGTAAATCAGGTACAACTGAACAGACATGGAGAGGGCTCTCTCCTAAACACACTCTGAGGGTACTGCATGGGCCATTGCACATCTAGAACTGGGAGAGGGATGGCTTTAGCCACTACTATACTATAACACTGGCCTTGCAATCCCACTGCAAGTAGCAGTGTGTGTGAAAGAGTGAGTACTTCAGTTGGGATCTAGGGATGGACTTTATCTTTTTTTGAGCCCACAAATATCATTGCAAGCAGAGTCCCTAAAGGTTGAGCCTGCATGGAAGAGTAACTACCTCCAACATTACTGCAGAAACACTATACAGTACACTCAATGTACAGTTGAAGTCGGAAGTTTACATACACCTTAGCCAAATACATTTAAACTCAGTTTTTCTCAATTACTGACATTTAATCTGAGTAAAAATGCCCTGTCAGTTAGGATCACCACATTATTTTAAGAATGTGAAATGTCAGAATAATAGTAGAGAGAATGATTTATTTGAGCATTTATTTCTTTCATCACATTCCCAGTGGGAAAGAAGTTAACATACACTCAATTAGTATTTGGTAGCATTGCCTTTAAATTCTTTAACTTGGGTCAAACGTTTCGGGTAGCCTTCCACAAGCTTCCCACAAGAAGTTGGGTGAGTTTTTGCCCATTCCTCCTGACAGAGCTGGTGTAACTGAGTCAGGTTTGTGGGCCTCCTTGCTCGCACATACTTTTTCAGTTCTGACCACAAATTTTCTATAGGATTGAGGTCAGGGCTTTGTGATGGCCACTCCAATCCCTTGACTTTGTTGTACTTAGGCAATTTTGCCACAACGTTGGAAGTATGCTTGCTTGCATTGTCCATGTGGAGACCCATTTGTGACCAAGCTTTAACTTCCTGACTGATGTCTTGAGATATTGCTTCAATATATATATCCACATAATTTCCCCTTCCTCATGTTGCCATCTATTTTGTGAAGTGCACCAGTCCCTCCTGCAGCAAAGCACCCCAACAACATGATGCCGCCACCCCTGTGCTTCATTGTTGGGATGTGTTCTTGGGCTTGCAAGTCTCCCCCTTTTTCCTCCAAACATAACGATGGTCATTATGGCCAAACAGTTCTATTTTTGTTTCATCAGACCAGAGGACATTTCTCCAAAAAGTATGATCTTTGTCCCCATGTGCAGTTGCAAACCGTAGTCTGGCTTTTTTTATGGCGATTTTGGAGCAGTGGCCTCTTCCTTGCTGAGCAGGTTATGTCGATATAGGACTCGTTTTACTGTGGATATAGATACTTTTGTACCTATTTCCTCCAGCATCTTCACAAGGTCATTTGCTGTTGTTCTGAGATTGACTTGCACTTTTCGCACCAAATTACGTTCATATCTAGGCGACAGAACGCGTCTCCTTCCTGAGCATGACAGTTGCGTGGTCCCATGAATGTGGTACCTTCATGAGTTTGGACATTACTCCCAAGGATGAACCAGACTTGTGGAGGTCTACAATTATTTTTTGAGGTCTTGGCTGATTTCTTTTGATTTTCCCATGATGTCAAGCAAAGAGGCACTGAGTTTGAAGGGGGGCCTTTAAATACATCCACAGGTACACCTCCATTTGACTCAAATTATGTCAATTAGCCTATCAGAAGCTTCTAAAGCCATGACATAATTTTCTGGAATTTTCCAAGCTATTTAAAGGCACAGTCAACTTAGTGTATTTAAACTTCTGACCCACTGGAATTGTGATACAGTGAAATATAAGTGAAATAATCTGTCTGTAAACAATTGTTGGAAACATTACTTGTGTCATGCACAAAGTAGATGTCCAAACCAACTTGCCAAAACTATAGTTTGTTAACAAGACATTTGTGGAGTGGTTGAAAAACGAGTTTTAATGACTCCAACCTAACTGTATGTAAACTTCCGACTTCAACTGTATCTAAAGAACCATATTATGTAACCTATAGTTAGACTCTATTTATCTAAAGAACGACATTATGTAACCTATAGTAAGACTCTATTTATCTAAAGAACTACATTATGTAACCTATAGTTAGACTCTATTTATCTAAAGAACTCCATTATGTAACCTATAGTTAGACTCTATTTATCTAAATAACTACATTATGTAACCTATAGTTAGACTCTATTTATCTAAAGAACTACATTATGTAACCTGTGGTTAGACTCTATTTATCTAAAGAACTACATTATGTAACCTATAGTTAGACTCTATTTATCTAAAGAACTATATTATGTAACCTATAGTTAGACTCTATTTATCTAAAGAACTACATTATGTAACCTATAGTTAGACTCTATTTATCTAAAGAACTACATTATGTAACCTATAGTAAGACTCTATTTATCTAAAGAACTACATTATGTAACCTATAGTAAGACTCTATTTATCTAAAGAACTACATTATGTAACCTATAGTTAGACTCTATTTATCTAAAGAACTACATTATGTAACCTATAGTTAGACGCTATTTATCTAAAGAACTACATTATGTAACCTATAGTTAGACTCTATTTATCTAAAGAACTACATTATGTAACCTATAGTTAGACTCTATTTATCTAAAGAACTACATTATGTAACCTGTGGTTAGACTCTATTTATCTAAAGAACTACATTATGTAACCTATAGTTAGACTCTATTTATCTAAAGAACTACATTATGTAACCTATAGTTAGACTCTATTTATCTAAAGAACTACATTATGTAACCTATAGTAAGACTCTATTTATCTAAAGAACTACATTATGTAACCTATAGTTAGACTCTATTTATCTAAAGAACTACATTATGTAACCTATAGTTAGACTCTATTTATCTAAAGAACTACATTATGTAACCTATAGTAAGACTCTATTTATCTAAAGAACTCCATTATGTAACCTATAGTTAGACTCTATTTATCTAAAGAACTACATTATGTAACCTATAGTTGGACTCTATTTATCTAAATAACTACATTATGTAACCTATAGTTAGACTCTATTTATCTAAAGAACTACATTATGTAACCTATAGTTAGACTCTATTTATCTAAAGAACTACATTATGTAACCTATAGTTAGACTCTATTTATCTAAAGAACTATATTATGTAACCTATAGTTAGACTCTATTTATCTAAAGAACCACATTATGTAACCTATAGTTAGACTCTATTTATCTAAAGAACTACATTATGTAACCTATAGTTAGACTCTATTTATCTAAAGAACTACATTATGTAACCTATAGTTAGACTCTATTTATCTAAAGAACTACATTATGTAACCTATAGTTAGACTCTATTTATCTAAAGAACTACATTATGTAACCTATAGTTAGACTCTATTTATCTAAAGAACTATATTATGTAACCTATAGTTAGACTCTATTTATCTAAAGAACTACATTATGTAACCTGTGGTTAGACTCTATTTATCTAAAGAACTACATTATGTAACCTATAGTTAGACTCTATTTATCTAAAGAACTACATTATGTAACCTATAGTTAGACTCTATTTATCTAAAGAACTACATTATGTAACCTGTGGTTAGACTCTATTTATCTAAAGAACTACATTATGTAACCTATAGTTAGACTCTATTTATCTAAAGAACTACATTATGTAACCTATAGTTAGACTCTATTTATCTAAAGAACTATATTATGTAACCTATAGTTAGACTCTATTTATCTAAAGAACTATATTATGTAACCTATAGTTAGACTCTATTTATCTAAAGAACTACATTATGTAACCTATAGTTAGACTCTATTTATCTAAAGAACTACATTATGTAACCTATAGTTAGACTCTATTTATCTAAAGAACTACATTATGTAACCTATAGTTAGACTCTATTTATCTAAAGAACTATATTATGTAACCTATAGTTAGACTCTATTTATCTAAAGAACTACATTATGTAACCTATAGTTAGACTCTATTTATCTAAATAACTACATTATGTAACCTGTGGTTAGACTCTATTTATCTAAAGAACTACATTATGTAACCTATAGTTAGACTCTATTTATCTAAAGAACTACATTATGTAACCTATAGTTAGACTCTATTTATCTAAAGAACTACATTATGTAACCTATAGTTAGACTCTATTTATCTAAAGAACTATATTATGTAACCTATAGTAAGACTCTATTTATTTAAAGAACTACATTATGTAACCTATAGTTAGACTCTATTTATCTAAAGAACTACATTATGTAACCTATAGTTAGACTCTATTTATCTAAAGAACTACATTATGTAACCTATAGTTAGACTCTATTTATCTAAAGAACTACATTATGTAACCTATAGTTAGACTCTATTTATCTAAAGAACTACATTATGTAACCTATAGTAAGACTCTATTTATTTAAATAACTACATTATGTAACCTATAGTTAGACTCTATTTATCTAAAGAACTACATTATGTAACCTATAGTTAGACTCTATTTATCTAAAGAACTACATTATGTAACCTACAGTAAGAGTCAGCGTCATGTGTATAGGTGGCAGGGAAGTCAGGCGCAGGAGAGTCAAACAGAGTGTAAAATGGAGAGTTTTAATGAATGTCCAGGTAACATGCTCCTTAACACTGATAAGACTAGAATATAAACTAACATGCTCCTTAACATTGATAAGACTAGAATATAAACTAACATGCTCCTTAACACTGATAAGACTAGAATATAAACTAACATGCTCCATAACGCTGATAAGACTAGAATATAAACTAACATGCTCCATAACGCTGATAAGACTAGAATATAAACTAACATGCTCCTTAACACTGATAAGACTAGAATATAAACTAACATGCTCCTTAACATTGATAAGACTAGAATATAAACTAACATGCTCCTTAACACTGATAAGACTAGAATATAAACTAACATGCTCCTTAACATTGATAAGACTAGAATATAAACTAACATGCTCCTTAACACTGATAAGACTAGAATATAAACTAACATGCTCCTTAACACTGATAAGACTAGAATATAAACTAACATGCTCCTTAACACTGATAAGACTAGAATATAAACTAACATGCTCCATAACACTGATAAGACTAGAATATAAACTAACATGCTCCTTAACACTGATAAGACTAGAATATAAACTAACATGCTCCTTAACACTGATAAGACTAGAATATAAACTAACATGCTCTATAACACTGATAAGACTAGAATATAAACTAACATGGGAACGAGGACCCGTCACGCACCTATACAACAAACACTACACTGACAATAAACACTACAACAAACACTACACTGACCATCTCTGACAAAGACATGAGGGGAAACAGAGGGTTAAATACACAACAGGTAATGAATGGCATGGAAAACAGGTGAGTTGGAAGACAAGACAAAACCAATGGAAAATGAAAAATGGATCAATGATGGCTGGAAGACCGGTGACGCCGACCGCCGAGCAACCGCCCGAACAAGGAGAGGCAACGACTTCGGCAGAAGTCGTGACAGTAAGACTCTATTTATCTAAAGAACTACAATATTTAACCCATTTTAACATAATACCCCATAATGACAAACTGAAAACATGTTTTTGAAATATTTTTTAAAAAGGAAATACATATACAGTATATATATAGTACCAGTCAAAGGTTTGAACACATATATGTATATATATAATATAACAAATCACATCATATTTGTCACATGCGTCACACCAACTCATTACAGGGTTTTTCTTTATTTTTACTATTTTCTACATTGTAGAATAATAGTGAAGACATTATTACTATTAAATAACACATATGGAATCAAGAAAGTCTAAAACAAATCAAGGCACAGTGATGGAATACTGCATTAGATGATCTGGCCTCCATAATCACCCGATCTCAACCCAATTGAGATGGTTGGGATGAGTTGGACCACAGAGGGAAGGAAAAGCAGCCAACAAGTGCTCAGCATATGTGGGAACTCCTTCAAAACTGTTGGAAAAGCATTCCAGGTGAAGCTGGTTGAGAGAATGCCAAGAGTGTGCAAAGCTGTCATCAAGTCAAAGGGTGGCAACTTTGAAGAATCTCAAATATAAAATATATTTGGTTTAATTTAACACCTTTTTGGTTACTGCATGATTCCAAATGTCATTTCATAGTTTTGATGTCTTCACTAGTTAAAATAAAGAAAAACCCTGAAATTAGTAGATGTGTCCAAACTTTTGACTGGTACTGTATATATATATATATATATATATATATATATATATATATATATATATATATATATACAGTATATATATATATATACATACAGTACCAGTCAAAAGTTTGGACACATCTACTCATTTCACCAGTGTATATATATATATATATATATATAATATATAATATATATATATATATATATAATATAACAAATCATATTTTATTTGTCACATGCGCCAAATACAACAAAATCCAAAATCCAAAATAGATAAGTTAAAAATTGAAAATAAAAGTAACAAATAATTAAAGAGCAGCAGTAAAATAACAATAGCGAGGCTATACACAGAGGGTACCGGTACAGAGTCAATATCTATTTACTATGTATTTTTCAATTATACTGTGATGTTTCACAAACATTCTGAACCTCTCTAAACCTTTCAAAACATAGTTTCTACAGATTGTAAATTGAAGAACAAACCTTTTACCCATTTGATGGGTTGACTATGAGTTTTGAAATCCCCCAGCAGTGCTATTTGCAGAGTTTGCTCCAGGTAAATGTTGCAATTCTGCAACCAGCGAACAAAAACCTGCGAACAAAAACAAGCTACATATGGACCGTACCAAAACAAATGATCTAATGATTCTGTCTCTTTGCAGCAATACATCTGGACCGTACCAAAACAAATGATCTAATGATTCTGTCTCTTTGCAGCAATACATCTGGACCGTACCAAAACAAATGATCTAATGATTCTGTCTCTTTGCAGCAATACATCTGGACCGTACCAAAACAAATGATCTAATGATTCTGTCTCTTTGCAGCAATATATCTGGACCGTACCAAAACAAATGATCTAATGATTCTGTCTCTTTGCAGCAATAGATCTGGACCGTACCAAAACAAATGATCTAATGATTCTGTCTCTTTGCAGCAATACATCTGGACCGTACCAAAACAAATGATCTAATGTTTCTGTCTCTTTGCAGCAATACATCTGGACCGTACCAAAACAAATGATCTAATGATTCTGTCTCTTTGCAGCAATACATCTGGACCGTACCAAAACAAATGATCTAATGATTCTGTCTCTTTGCAGCAATACATCTGGACCGTACCAAAACAAATGATCTAATGATTCTGTCTCTTTGCAGCAATACATCTGGACCGTACCAAAACAAATGATCTAATGATTCTGTCTTTTTGCAGCAATACATCTGGACCGTACCAAAACAAATGATCTAATGTTTCTGTCTCTTTGCAGCAATACATCTGGACCGTACCAAAACAAATGATCTAATGATTCTGTCTCTTTGCAGCAATACATCTGGACCGTACCAAAACAAATGATCTAATGTTTCTGTCTCTTTGCAGCAAAATCTGTAGATTTTCAATTTTTCCACATTTTGTTACATTACAGCCTTATTCTAAAGTATTAAATAAATTAAAATATTCATCAATATACACACAATACTCCACAATGACAAAGCGAAAATAGGTTTTTAGAAAATGTTGCAAATGTATAAAAATCAAAATATTACTTTTTTAGAATCTGTGTGCCTCAGCTGTCAATTTTTTGGTCCTTAAATGAAACTGGCATACTATTTTGAAATCACAATTTTCATAAACTAATTTTGGTCTTTAGTGCAGCGCCGACAGACAATTTCCTTACTTTTCCCCCTTCCAACTTGCCACTTCCATTTTTGTGGTAATGTTGCAATTAGTTGATTGTAATTCTGGGTAGAGCAGACATCCCCATACATTTGTGTTAGTTGCATGTGTGACATAACTCCCCCAGTCCTATTTATATTATTTATGGAAAAATTAACTCCCCCAGTCCTATTTATCATATAATTTATATATATTTTTTTATATCCCCAAATATACAATAAAAAAAAATCTATTAGTATATTTCAGTTTAGCCATAATATTTGTTGTATTTTTAGTTCTGCCTTTTCTGGTGGATTAAACTGTAATTGCAACCAATTTTCGATGGCTTGTTTCAAAAATAGTGATATTTTTGGAGATTATTTCATTTTCAAATAGCCAAAAGTGAGAGTTTGTTATCTGAATAAAGGGAAAAAGACACTTCTTGAACAAGGGGTGAGACATTCTTACTAATCTGCTAGAGAACTTCAGTTCCTTGTTGCAAACAGGATGCATGCTTTCAAATATTTTTATTCTGTACAGACTCCCTTCTTTTCAGTCTTGTCCATTAGGATAGTATTGTGGAGTAACTACACTGTTGTTGATCTATCTTCAGTTTTCTCCTATCACAGCCATGATTGGCAATCGGGGCAATTTTACCCTCCAATTTCTGCTCCCTCAGAGGAAACCTAAACAACACGGTAAGAACTACAACTAAAAATGTGTCTAAACTACAGATATGGGTTTTTTGCCTGGGCTCCATTTCCATCCACCTCATCTGCCAGTAGTTCCCTCCCATCTGCATTTCCATCCACCTCATCCGCCAGTAGTTCCCTCCCATCTGCATTTCCATCCACCTCATCTGCCAGTAGATCCCTCCCATCTGCATTTCCATCCACCTCATCTGCCAGTAGTTCCCTCCCATCTGCCAGTAGATCCCTCCCATCTGCCAGTAGATCCCTCCCATCTGCATTTCCATCCACCTCATCTGCCAGTAGTTCCCTCCCATCTGCATTTCCATCCACCTCATCTGCCAGTAGTTCCCTCCCATCTGCATTTCCATCCACCTCATCTGCCAGTAGTTCCCTCCCATCTGCATTTCCATCCACCTCATCTGCCAGTATTTCCCTCCCATCTGCATTTCCATCCACATCATCTGCCAGTATTTCCCACCCATCTGCATTTCCATCCACCTCATCTGCCAGTTGTTCCCTCCCATCTGCATTTCCATCCACCTCATCTGCCAGTAGTTCCCTCCCATCTGCATTTCCATCCACCTCATCTGCCAGTAGTTCCCTCCCATCTGCATTTCCATCCACCTCATCTGCCAGTAGTTCCCTCCCATCTGCAGTGAAAGGTGTCAGAGCTACACTCTAAAAAAAAAAGGTTCCTGGGGGATTCTTTAGGGCTTCTTCAAATTTAAACTGTGGGGGAACCCCTGTACATTTTTTCTTCACAGAACCCCTTCTAATGGAAGACCCTTATGGGGTTAATTGTTGAACTACCCCCTTGTTATTATTATTAATATTAATATTAATTATGATTCATTATTTTTATTATTAATAATACTACACATAACAATAAAAATATATATTTTAGTTCTTAGTGTTAAATATGATTTTAGTGGCAAAGCAGAATAAAATTAAATCAAAATATGAGGTAAATTCCCAGCAGAACCCCAAGTCCAATGGGTTTACCCTTGGCGTATGGATGCTAATGTGTTGATGTTCTCTGTATCAATAGCCTGAATGATTTTGCATTGCATGTTGATCAAACAGGTTTCCAGTTATATTCATCAGAGGTCTGTGAATCCAAAAAGAATAGTAATTATATAGATGATTAAAAAAACATGCACGTGACAGTATTCATACCTTGTTTTTGTTGTGGTAAATGTGAATGAATAGAACTGTTTTGATGGTTTTCATACACATAGCTTGTCCATAATGTAGAGGCCTATGGGATATTCAGAGGGAGGGTGGTACATGTGATCTGCATAACATACCTATTGACATACCTTGTATGCCTCCTCATCTGTATACCTGCAGACACAGACACAAAGGTGAGCTGTTCAGTCATCTGCACCCAAGTCTTTAAGATCTTCTTATAGCCTATATATTCTAATAGCCTACATATTCTTATAGCCTATATATTCTTATAGCCTACATATTCTAATAGCCTACATATTCTTATAGCCTATATATTCTTATAGCCTACATATTCTTATAGCTGACATATTCTTATAGCTGACATATTCTTATAGCTGACATATTCTTATAGCCTACATATTCTTATAGCTGACATATTCTTATAGCTGACATATTCTTATAGCCTACATATTCTTATAGCCTACATATTCGTATAGCCTACATATTCTACATATTCTAATAGCCTACATATTCTACATATTCTAATAGCCCACATATTCTACATATTCTAATAGTCTACATATTCTACATATTCTAATAGCCTACATATTCTACATATTCTAATAGCCTACATATTCTACATATTCTAATAGCCTACATATTCTACATATTCTAATAGCCTACATATTCTAATAGCCTACATATTCTTATAGCCGACATATTCTAATAGCCTACATATTCTAATAGCCTACATATTCTAATAGCCTACATATTCTTATAGCCTACATATTCCTATAGCCTACATATTCTTATAGCCTACATATTCTTATAGCATACATATTCTTATAGCCTACATATTCTAATAGCCTACATATTCTAATAGCCTACATATTCTAATAGCCTACATATTCTTATAGCCTACATATTCTACATATTCTAATAGCCTACATATTCTAATAGCCTACATATTCTAATATCCTACATATTCTAATAGCCTACATATTCTTATAGCCTACATATTCCTATAGCCTACATATTCTTATAGCCTACATATTCTTATAGCCTACATATTCTTATAGCCTACATATTCTAATAGCCTACATATTCTAATAGCCTACATATTCTAATAGCCTACATATTCTTATAGCCTACATATTCTTATAGCCTACATATTCTAATAGCCTACATATCCTTATAGCCTACATATTCTAATAGCCTACATATTCTTATAGCCTACATATTCTAATAGCCTACATATTCTTATAGCCTACATATTCTTATAGCCTATATATTCTAATAGCCTACATATTCTAATAGCCTACATATTCTAATAGCCTATATATTCTAATAGCCTATATATTCTTATAGCCTACATATTCTTATAGCTGACATATTCTTATAGCCTACATATTCTTATAGCTGACATATTCTTATAGCCTACATATTCTTATAGCCTACATATTCTTATAGCCTACATATTCTCATAGCCTACATATTCTAATAGCCTACATATTCTTATAGCTGACATATTCTTATAGCTGACATATTCTTATAGCCTACATATTCTTATAGCCTACATATTCTTATAGCTGACATATTCTTATAGCTGACATATTCTTATAGCTGACATATTCTTATAGCTGACATATTCTTATAGCCTACATATTCTTATAGCCTACATATTCTTATAGCCTACATATTCTTATAGCCTACATATTCTTATAGCCTACATATTCTTACCTCTGTGTTGATTGATATCCATTGAATTATGCTCATTTTCTGTTTTAGAAATAATTGCACAAATATGAAAAGATAGATGGTATCATCATCAAACAATATCAATTTAGATCACACAAGGGACAAACATGATCATAAGTTGAGATCTTTGCATTTTGCAGTTTTGAAGGCACTAGCCTGCAGCTGCTGTCCTTTCAAATTCAAATCCAAATGTTTCAGTTGAGCAGTTAGGTTCCTGCAAAAACCCCCACCAACTAAGAAGGTTCCTCGATGAACCCCCACCAACTAAGAAGGTTCCTCGATGAACCCCCACCAACTAAGAAGGTTCCTCGATGAACCCCCAACAACTAAGGAGATTCCTCGATGAACCCCCACCAACTAAGAAGATTCCTCGATTAACCCCCACCAACTAAGAAGGTTCCTCGATGTACCCCCACATCCTATGGAGTTCTCGGAAGAACCTTTTGGGGGAAATTTTCAGAACTTTGAGGATCTTAGAAGAACTCTTGTTGAACCCCACGTCTTTAGAGTGTAGAGCGGTGTTTGTCAGACCACGAGACATCCCGAAAATACGTCTTCTCACAGAATCGCCTGTAGCACCCAAACGGTTTGGCCTACGAACTATTATGACCTCTCTATGGAAAGATGAGACTCTCATAAACACGATGGCGTTCTGCGTTTTGCTGGGACCACAAGCCCCACAAGAAGTGTTGGAAGGACCCCAGTACCAGTAAAAACAATGTATTGCTAAATGATCATTGGTATGAATATCTCAAAACAATTCCACATGTTAGCTTACCCAATACACACAAATCTATGTAGGAATGAATTAAGACTATATATATATATATGTCCCCAGTGTCCCCAATCACTACCCTGGGGCATTGGGATATTTTTTAGACCAATAGAAAGAGTGCCTCCTACTGGCCC
>NC_060180.1:1567634-1575134 GCF_021184085.1 Oncorhynchus gorbuscha | reverse complement strand
CCGGGCCCCTACGTTCGTTCGTTTATCAATCACCGTAGGGCTCCAGCTGTTCCACAAGGCTTTGGCAAGGCTTCAACAGCCGGCCTTACAAATTGTCTGTGAATAGAATTGAGCAAGGCCCCCTCAACCCCCTTTTGTCACCGTCTCCTGACAAACGTCCCATCCACACAGGCACGTCCCATCCACACAGCCTCCTCTCCCCAGCACCAGACACACAGGCCTCCCCTTCTGTTCTCTATCCTCTCTGCTCTGCTCTCATATGGCCTAGCTTTGCATTCTCACATGTAAGCACTTTGAAATGAATCCTCTGTAAAAACAACAACAACTATATAAATAAGGTTTGATTTGATATTAGCAATGACGAGGATGGGCATGGAGATGGTAAAGGACTTTGGACTGGTCTGTCTCGACAATCCAGCCCTCAGTTTGTACTGAGCCCAGCCATCAAGTTATTAGGTAGATTATGATGCTTTTACAACCAGAGTCTCTCAAACAAAACCTAAATATTGCAGTTCATTAGGAATAATTTTCCAGTGCCTTGTGAAATTCATAAAACAATTGATTTGAAATTGTGCTCTCTCTGAACGCGTTTATAACTCAATTTGTACACAGACGGGGAAGAAAACATTGCCTTTTTTTAGTAAGTTTTGGGGGAAATAATTATGTATTGTCAAACTTTGTTGATAATATCAACTAAACCATCTTAGATCTCAGAACTCATACCTCCTGCTCTAGAACTCACACAGGCAGTTCCACTGTTGTCAGAACTCTAGAACTCCCACAGACAGTTCCACTGTTGTCAGAACTCTAGAACTCCCACAGACAGTTCCACTGTTGTCAGAACTCCAGAACTCCCACAGACAGTTCCACTGTTGTCAGAACTCCAGAACTCCCACAGACAGTTCCACTGTTGTCAGAACTCTAGAATTCCCACAGACAGTTCCACTGTTGTCAGAACTCTAGAATTCCCACAGACAGTTCCACTGTTGTCAGAACTCTAAAGTCCAAGACACAGAAACTGCTGCATCAGGTTAAAAAAAAACACAAGCCATGCCGTTACTAGGGGGATAAAAAAATGCAATTGTCATAGCAGCAGAATGAATGAATTGTTCAGGTTTTCTTTTGTACTCATTTCAGAGGAAATAATGAAGATAGATGGGCAGATGAATTAGCTGTCCTCCAAGGTCAAACGCTGATTGCCTTATCACTCTATTATTGAACTCTGTGGAACTATTACCACTGACACTTTGTCATGATATTTTGTACATCCGGAAAAGGAAGGGGGAGAGAAAGAGAGTGAAAGAGATACCAATTGATTGTTTGGCTGTGGAATCAGTCATAGTCATCTTCGGTGGATGGAGTAATAGGGTTGATGTGTCACAGGTTGAGGCAGAGAGAGTGGCTGAAAAAAACAGAGATTGGTTTGAGCCCCTGGGAACTGAATCGATGTGAGTTGCATGCAAGCCGTTTGGTGTTGTTTAGAGGCAGACAGGGAGGAGGTTGGCTGTTTGGTGTTGTTTAGAGGCAGACAGGGAGGAGGTGGGCTGTTTGGTGTTGTTTAGAGGCAGACAGGGAGGAGGTGGGCTGTTTGGTGTTGTTTAGAGTCCAACAGGAAGGAGGTGGGCTGTTTGGTGTTGTTTAGAGGCAGACAGGGAGGAGGTGGGCCGTTTGGTGTTGTTTAGAGGCAGACAGGGAGGAGGTGGGCTGTTTGGTGCTGTTTAGAGTCAGGGAGAGAGGAGGTGGGCTGTTTGGTGTTGTTTAGAGGCAGAAAGGGAGGAGGTGGGCTGTTTGGTGTTGTTTAGAGTCAGACAGGGAGGAGGTGGGCTGTTTGGTGTTGTTTAGAGGCAGACAGGTAGGAGGTGGGCTGTTTGGTGTTGTTTAGAGTCCAACAGGAAGGAGGTGGGCTGTTTGGTGTTGTTTAGAGTCAGACAGGGAGGAGGTGGGCTGTTTGGTGTTGTTTAGAGGCAGACAGGTAGGAGGTGGGCTGTTTGGTGTTGTTTAGAGTCCGACAGGAAGGAGGTGGGCTGTTTGGTGTTGTTTAGAGTCCGACAGGAAGGAGGTGGGCTGTTTGGTGTTGTTTAGAGTCCGACAGGAAGGAGGTGGGCTGTTTGGTGTTGTTTAGAGTCCGACAGGAAGGAGGTGGGCTGTTTGGTGTTGTTTAGAGTCCGACAGGAAGGAGGTGGGCTGTTTGGTGTTGTTTAGAGTCCGACAGGAAGGAGGTGGGCTGTTTGGTGTTGTTTAGAGTCCGACAGGAAGGAGGTGGGCTGTTTGGTGTTGTTTAGAGTCAGGGAGAGAGGAGGTGGGAGGTGAAAAATGTTTGTGATATCGTTTGTTGCGTTGTTCTTTGAGGATGAACTTTGGTGCTTTTCTTTTGCTATTATAAGTGATTGAATACCAAGCTGATGATTTTATCTCTAAAGGTATTCGCTATGAATACATGTCAGTCACTCCATTTCTTTCTGCTCCCATATTTAAATGTCAACTTCAATACCCTGCATTTTCAGAAGATACTAGGAGTTCTCTGCTGTATATTTCCATTCCTACCACTGCAACACAACTGTGCCAAACTAAAATATGTATTGTATGGTAAGGTTTAAAGGTTGAATCAAGAACACAATCTGTTGGGTTCTTGATCACGGTTAAATCTTCATGAACCTAGAAAATATCCCATACAAATGTCTTGCGTGCTTTTTTGTCATACACACTGTAATCCTGTTTTGTATTGTCATTTTCCAGCTTTTTAACCCACTTTCTCGACCTGCAGAGGCACGTCAATCAATCAGTCAAATGTATTTATAAAGCCCTTTAAATGTTTGTATTTATTTACAAGTTGCCTTTACATCAGCCGTTGTCACAAAGTGCTTTTTACAGGAACCCGCCCCCTAGATCACATTGGCCAGGAGAAACTCACTACAGTAGGAAGAAACCTAGAGAGGAACCCGCCCCCTAGATCACATTGGCCAGGATAAACTCACTACAGTAGGAAGAAACCTAGAGAGGAACCCGCCCCCTAGATCACATTGGCTAGGAGAAACTCACTACAGCAGGAAGAAACCTAGAGAGGAACCCGCCCCCTAGATCACATTGGCCAGGAGAAACTCACTACAGTAGGAAGAAACCTAGAGAGGAACCCGCCCCTAGATCACATTGGCCAGGAGAAACTCACTACAGTAGGAAGAAACCTAGAGAGGAACCCGCCCCTAGATCACATTGGCCAGGAGAAACTCACTACAGTAGGAAGAAACCTAGAGAGGAACCCGCCCCTAGATCACATTGGCCAGGAGAAACTCACTACAGTAGGAAGAAACCTAGAGAGGAACCCGCCCCTAGATCACATTGGCCAGGAGAAACTCACTACAGTAGGAAGAAACCTAGAGAGGAACCCGCCCCTAGATCACATTGGCCAGGAGAAACTCACTACAGTAGGAAGAAACCTAGAGAGGAACCCGCCCCTAGATCACATTGGCCAGGAGAAACTCACTACAGTAGGAAGAAACCTAGAGAGGAACCCGCCCCTAGATCCCATTGGCCAGGAGAAACTCACTACAGTAGGAAGAAACCTAGAGAGGAACCCGCCCCCTAGATCACATTGGCCAGGATAAACTCACTACAGTAGGAAGAAACCTAGAGAGGAACCCGCCCCTAGATCACATTGGCTAGGAGAAACTCACTACAGCAGGAAGAAACCTAGAGAGGAACCCGCCCCCTAGATCACATTGGCCAGGAGAAACTCACTACAGTAGGAAGAAACCTAGAGAGGAACCCGCCCCTAGATCACATTGGCCAGGAGAAACTCACTACAGTAGGAAGAAACCTAGAGAGGAACCCGCCCCCTAGATCACATTGGCCAGGAGAAACTCACTACAGTAGGAAGAAACCTAGAGAGGAACCCGCCCCCTAGATCCCATTGGCCAGGAGAAACTCACTACAGTAGGAAGAAACCTAGAGAGGAACCCGCCCCCTAGATCACATTGGCCAGGATAAACTCACTACAGTAGGAAGAAACCTAGAGAGGAACCCGCCCCCTAGATCACATTGGCTAGGAGAAACTCACTACAGCAGGAAGAAACCTAGAGAGGAACCCGCCCCCTAGATCACATTGGCCAGGAGAAACTCACTACAGTAGGAAGAAACCTAGAGAGGAACCCGCCCCTAGATCACATTGGCCAGGAGAAACTCACTACAGTAGGAAGAAACCTAGAGAGGAACCCGCCCCTAGATCACATTGGCCAGGAGAAACTCACTACAGTAGGAAGAAACCTAGAGAGGAACCCGCCCCTAGATCACATTGGCCAGGAGAAACTCACTACAGTAGGAAGAAACCTAGAGAGGAACCCGCCCCTAGATCACATTGGCCAGGAGAAACTCACTACAGTAGGAAGAAACCTAGAGAGGAACCCGCCCCTAGATCACATTGGCCAGGAGAAACTCACTACAGTAGGAAGAAACCTAGAGAGGAACCCGCCCCTAGATCCCATTGGCCAGGAGAAACTCACTACAGTAGGAAGAAACCTAGAGAGGAACCCGCCCCTAGATCACATTGGCCAGGAGAAACTCACTACAGTAGGAAGAAACCTAGAGAGGAACCCGCCCCCCTAGATCACATTGGCCAGGAGAAACTCACTACTGTAGGAAGAAACCTAGAGAGGAACCCGCCCCTAGATCACATTGGCCAGGTGAAACTCACTACAGTAGGAAGAAACCTAGAGAGGAACCCGACCCCTAGATCACATTGGCCAGGAGAAACTCACTACAGTAGGAAGAAACCTAGAGAGGAACCCGCCCCTAGATCACATTGGCCAGGAGAAACTCACTACAGTAGGAAGAAACCTAGAGAGGAACCCGCCCCTAGATCACATTGGCCAGGAGAAACTCACTACAGTAGGAAGAAACCTAGAGAGGAACCCGCCCCCTAGATCCCATTGGCCAGGAGAAACTCACTACAGTAGGAAGACACCTAGAGAGGAACCCGCCCCTAGATCCCATTGGCCAGGAGAAACTCACTACCGTAGGAAGAAACCTAGAGAGGAACCCGCCCCTAGATCCCATTGGACAGGAACCCGGCACTGTATGAACGCATCAGCATCTCACTCAGTGAATCTATAGGCTTTTGGTTAAATTAATCAACTCCCCACCGTAATTCCAAATATTTGTCACACATGCTGATTGGGGTCAGTGCCTCAATACTATATCAAGGGAACAAGAAGTCCCTTAATGATTTATTACCAGCCCAGCCGCACATATTATTATGAAATGAGTTTATTAGCTTTAAATCTACCAGTAATGTGCTTTCGGGGAGCAGGCATGGGTGACGAGCCTCGCCAGAGCCTGCATTAACCACTTGATTTGAATGAAGGCTCTATTGTACTACAAGGATGCCCAATTTGGCCGTATTATCACCACATCCACCACACAATGCAGAAACAACGGGATCGTTCTCCATATTAGACATGGACTAGTTTGCATCGTTGAATTTCTTATGGCGATTCCGTTTCATCCTGTTGAAAAAAACTGAACCATATTATCTTCATTTACTAGCTTTGTTTGTTGTTGCTGTTGTTGTACGAAATCTTTCTGTTTTGCGTTGAGTTTCCTTTCACAGTGTCGTCTTCCTTCTCTAGGCACAACTGTTTGTAGGTTTTGAAATGGTTAAACATCCAACCGTTGTTTCTGTGGTAATCCCAGTGTTTTACTTGCTATTGTCATGTTTGTCATTTATTGTCATGTCTTGTCCCTGTGCTCCCCATGCTATTCGTTTCCCTCTGCTGGTCTTGTTTGGTTCTATCCTTCTCTCTCCCCCTCCCTCTCTCACTCTCTCGCTCTCTCTTCTCTCTGTCGTTCCGTTCCTGCTCCCAGCTGTTCCTATTCCCCTAATCATCATTTAGTCTTCCCACACCTGTTCCCGATCCTTTCCCCTGATTAGACTCCCTATTTATTCCTTTGTGATCCGTTCCTGTTCCGTCGGTTCCTCGTATTGTATTCACCATGTTGTGATTGCGTTTCGCCCTGTCCTGTCGTGTTTTTTGCCGTGATTGTGTATCACCCTGTCCTGTCGTGTTTTGTGCCTTCATCAGACGCTGCGTGTGAGCAGGTGTCTCAGTCGACTACGGCCTGCGCCTACCCGAAGCGACCTGCAGTCTGTGGCCGCTTCTCCAGTTGTTTTCCCCTCTACAAATCTAGAGGATGTCAGTTATTCCGTTTTGAACATTATTAAACTCTGTTTCTGTTAAGTCGCTTTTGGGTCCTCTTTTACCTGCATGACAGAAGGAACCGACCAAAGAATGGACCCAGCGACTTCAGACGCTCGTTACACTGCCGTCGAGTTCCAAGGAGCCATGCTCGGCAGACACGAGCAGGAATTGTCTGCTGCTCGCCATGCCGTGGAGAACCTGGCCGCTCAGGTTTCCGACCTCTCTGGACAGTTCCAGAGTCTACGTCTCGTGCCACCTGTTACTCCCTGGCCTGCCGAGCCTCCAGAACCCAGGGTTAATAACCCACCTTGCTACTCCGGGCAGCCCACTGAGTGCCGCTCCTTTCTCACGCAGTGTGAGATTGTGTTCTCTCTCCAACCCCACACATACTCTAGAGAGAGAGCTCGGGTTGCTTACGTCATTTCACTCCTTACTGGCCGGGCTCGAGAATGGGGCACAGCTATCTGGGAGGCAAGGGCTGATTGCTCTAACAGATTCCAGAACTTTAAAGAGGAGATGATTCGGGTTTTTGACCGTTCAGTTTTTGGTGAGGAGGCTTCTAGGGCCCTGGCTTCCTTATGCCAAGGTGAACGGTCCATAACGGATTATTCCATTGAGTTTCGCACTCTTGCTGCCTCTAGTGAGTGGAACGAGCCGGCGCTGCTCGCTCGTTTTCTGGAGGGACTCCACGCAGCGGTTAAGGATGAGATTCTCTCCCGGGAGGTTCCTTCAGATGTGGACTCTTTGATTGCTCTCGCCATCCGCATAGAACGACGGGTAGATCTTCGTCACCGGGCTCGTGGAAGAGAGCTCGCATCAACGGTGTTTCCCTGCTCCGCATCGCAACCATCTCCCTCCTCTGGCTTTGAGACTGAGCCCATGCAGCTGGGAGGGATTCGCATCTCGAATAAGGAGAGGGAACAGAGGATCACCAACCGCCTGTGCCTCTATTGCGGAGTTGCTGGACATTTTGTTATTTCATGTCCAGTAAGAGGCCAGAGCCCATCAGTAAGCGGAGGGCTACTGGTGAGCGCTACTACTCAGGTCCCTTCATCTAGATCTTGTACTACTATGTCGGTCCATCTACGCTGGACCGGTTCGGTGCTACATGCAGTGCTTTGATTGACTCTGGGGCTGAGGGTTGTTTCATGGACGAAGCATGGGCTCGGAAACATAACATTCCTTTCAGACCGTTAGACAGGCCTACGCCCATGTTTGCCTTAGATGGTAGTCATCTTCCCAGTATCAAATTTGAGACACTACCTTTAACTCTCACAGTATCTGGTAACCACAGTGAGACTATGTCTTT
>NC_060180.1:1530673-1567534 GCF_021184085.1 Oncorhynchus gorbuscha | reverse complement strand
CTGGTCTGTAACTAACTAATTCTTATTACACTGGTGCTGCTTAACCCCACAACTAATTCTTATTACACACTGGTCTACATATATAACTATTAATTCTTGCCTCTATCACTGCCAACTCATATTCTTATTACACACTGGTCTGTAACCTAACTAATTCTTATTACACACTGGTCTGTATAACTAACTAATTCTTATTACACACTGGTCTGTATAACTAACTAATTCTTATTACACTGGTCTGTATAATAACTAATTCTTATTACACACTGGTCTGTAACTAACTCATTCTTATTACACACTGGTCTGTATAACTAACTAATTCTTATTACACACTGGTCTGTAACTAACTCCATTCTTATTACACACTGGTCTGTATAACTAACTAATTCTTATTACACACTGGTCTGTATAACTAACTAATTCTTATTACACACTGGTCATATAACTAACTAATTCTTAATACACACTGGTCTGTATAACTTCAATTCTTATTACACACTGGTCTGTATAACTAATTCTTATTAACTTCTGTTAATAATTCACTGGTCTGTATAACTAACTAATTCTTATTACACACTGGTCTGTCATAATAACTAATTCTTATTACACACTGGTCTGTATAACTAACTAATTCTTATTACACACTGGTCTGTATAACTAACTAATTCTTATTACACACTGGTCTGTATAACTAACTAATTCTTATTACACACTGGTCTGTATAATAACTAATTCTTATTACACTGGTCTGTATAACTAACTAATTCTTATTACACTGGTCTGTAACTAACTAATTCTTATTACACACTGGTCTGTATAACTAACTAATTCTTATTACACACTGGTCTGTATAACTAACTAATTCTTATTACACACTGGTCTGTATAACTAACTAATTATTATTACACACTGGTCTGTATAACTAACTAATTCTTATTACACACTGGTCTGTATAACTAACTCATTCTTATTATACACTGGTCTGTAACTAACTAATTCTTATTACACACTGGTCTGTAACTAACTAATTCTTATTACACACTGGTCTGTAACTAACTCATTCTTATTACACACTGGTCTGTAACTAACTAATTCTTATTACACACTGGTCTGTAACTAACTAATTCTTATTACACACTGGTCTGTAACTAACTAATTCTTATTACACACTGGTCTGTAACTAACTTATTACAATTCTTATTACACACTGGTCGTATAACTAACTCATTCTTATTACACACTGGTCTGTAATAACTAATTCTTATTACACACTGGTCTGTATAACTAACTAATTCTTATTACACTGGTCTGTATAACTAACTAATTCTTATTACACACTGGTCTGTATAACTAACTAATTCTTATTACACACTGGTCTGTATTACACTGGTCTGTAACTAACTAATTCTTATTACACACTGGTCTGTATAACTAACTAATTCTTATTACACACTGGTCTGTAACTAACTAGATTCTTATTACACACTGGTCTGTATAACTAACTAATTCTTATTACACACACTGGTCTGTATAACTAACTAATTCTTATTACACACTGGTCTGTAACTAACTAATTCTTATTACACACTGGTCTGTTACTAATTCTTATTACACACTGGTCTGTAACTAACTAATTCTTATTACACACTGGTCTGTAACTAACTAATTCTTATTACACACTGGTCTGTATAACTAACTAATTCTTATTACAACTGGTCTGTATAAATTCTTATTACACACTGGTCTGTAACTAACTAATTCTTATTACACACTGGTCTGTAACTAACTAATTCTTATTACACACTGGTCTGTAACTAACTAATTCTTGGCACACTGGTCTGTATAACTAACTAATTCTTATTACACACTGGTCTGTATAACTAACTAATTACACACTGGTCTGTATAACTATTCTTATTACACACTGGTCTGTATAACTAATTCTTATTACACACTGGTCTGTAACTAACTAATTCTTATTACACACTGGTCTGTATAACTAACTAATTCTTATTACACACTGGTCTGTATAACTAACTAATTCTTATTACACACTGGTCTGTATAACTAACTAATTCTTATTACACACTGGTCTGTATAACTAATTCTTATTACACATAACTAACTAATTCTTATTACACACTGGTCTGTATAACTAACTAATTCTTATTACACACTGGTCTGTAACTAACTAATTCTTATTACACTGGTCTGTATAACTAACTAATTCTTATTACACACTGGTCTGTAACTAACTAATTCTTATTACACACTGGTCTGTAACTAACTAATTATTATTACACACTGGTCTGTATATTACACTGGTCTGTATAACTAATTCTTATTACACACTGGTCTGTACTAACTAATTCTTATTAACACTGGTCTGTAACTAACTAATTCTTACACACTGGTCTGTAAAATTCTTAACTAATTCTTACTACACTGGTCTGTATAACTAACTAATTCTTATTACACACTGGTCTGTATAACTAACTAATTCTTATTACACACTGGTCTGTATAACTAACTAATTCTTATTACACACTGGTCTGTAACTAACTAATTCTTATTACACACTGGTCTGTAACTAACTAATTCTTATTACACACTGGTCTGTAACTAACTAATTCTTATTACACACTGGTCTGTAACTAACTAATTCTTATTACACACTGGTCTGTAACTAACTAATTCTTATTACACACTGGTCTGTAACTAACTAATTCTTATTACACACTGGTCTGTATAACTAACTAATTCTTATTACACACTGGTCTGTAACTAACTAATTCTTATTACACACTGTAACTAACTAATTCTTATTACACACTGGTCTGTATAACTAACTAATTCTTATTACACACTGGTCTGTATAACTAACTAATTCTTATTACACACTGGTCTGTATAACTAACTAATTCTTATTACACACTGGTCTGTAACTAACTAATTCTTATTACACACTGGTCTGTAACTAACTAATTCTTATTACACACTGGTCTGTAACTAACTAATTCTTATTACACACTGGTCTGTAACTAACTAATTCTTATTACACACTGGTCTGTAACTAACTAATTCTTATTTCTTAATTCTTATTACACACTGGTCTGTAACTAACTAATTCTTATTACACACTGGTCTGTAACTAACTAATTCTTATTACACACTGGTCTGTAACTAACTAATTCTTATTACACACTGGTCTGTATAACTAACTAATTCTTATTACACACTGGTCTGTATAACTAACTAATTCTTATTACACACTGGTCTGTATAACTAACTAATTCTTATTACACACTGGTCTGTAACTAACTAATTCTTATTACACACTGGTCTGTATAACTAACTAATTCTTATTACACACTGGTCTGTATAACTAACTAATTCTTATTACACACTGGTCTGTATAACTAACTAATTCTTATTACACACTGGTCTGTAACTAACTAATTCTTATTACACACTGGTCTGTAACTAACTAATTCTTATTACACACTGGTCTGTATAACTAACTAATTCTTATTACACACTGGTCTGTATAACTAACTAATTCTTATTACACACTGGTCTGTATAACTAACTAATTCTTATTACACACTGGTCTGTATAACTAACTAATTCTTATTACACACTGGTCTGTATAACTAACTAATTCTTATTACACACTGGTCTGTATAACTAACTAATTCTTATTACACACTGGTCTGTATAACTAACTAATTCTTATTACACACTGGTCTGTAACTAACTAATTCTTATTACACACTGGTCTGTATAACTAACTAATTCTTATTACACACTGGTCTGTATAACTAACTAATTCTTATTACACACTGGTCTGTATAACTAACTAATTCTTATTACACACTGGTCTGTATAACTAACTAATTCTTATTACACACTGGTCTTATAACTAACATTCTTATTACACACTGGTCTGTAACTAACTAATTCTTATTACACACTGGTCTGTAACTAACTAATTCTTATTACACACTGGTCTGTAACTAACTAATTCTTATTACACACTGGTCTGTAACTAACTAATTCTTATTACACACTGGTCTGTAACTAACTAATTCTTATTACACACTGGTCTGTAACTAACTAATTCTTATTACACACTGGTCTGTAATTCTAACTAACTAATTCTTATTACACACTGGTCTGTAACTAACTAATTCTTATTACACACTGGTCTGTAACTAACTAATTCTTATTACACACTGGTCTGTATAACTAACTAATTCTTATTACACACTGGTCTGTATAACTAACTAATTCTTATTACACACTGGTCTGTATAACTAACTAATTCTTATTACACACTGGTCTGTAACTAACTAATTCTTATTACACACTGGTCTGTAACTAACTAATTCTTATTACACACTGGTAATAACTAACTAATTCTTATTACACACTGGTCTGTAACTAACTAATTCTTATTACACACTGGTCTGTAACTAACTAATTCTTATTACACACTGGTCTGTAACTAACTAATTCTTATTACACACTGGTCTGTAACTAACTAATTCTTATTACACACTGGTCTGTAACTAACTAATTCTTATTATTCACACTGGTCTGTATAACTAACTAATTCTTATTACACACTGGTCTGTATAACTAACTAATTCTTATTACACACTGGTCTGTATAACTAACTAATTCTTATTACACACTGGTCTGTAACTAACTAATTCTTATTACACACTGGTCTGTATAACTAACTAATTCTTATTACACACTGGTCTGTATAACTAACTAATTCTTATTACACACTGGTCTGTATAACTAACTAATTCTTATTACACACTGGTCTGTATAACTAACTAATTCTTATTACACACTGGTCTGTATAACTAACTAATTCTTATTACACACTGGTCTGTATAACTAACTAATTCTTATTACACACTGGTCTGTATAACTAACTAATTCTTATTACACACTGGTCTGTAACTAACTAATTCTTATTACACACTGGTCTGTATAACTAACTAATTCTTATTACACACTGGTCTGTATAACTAACTAATTCTTATTACACACTGGTCTGTAACTAACTAATTCTTATTACACACTGGTCTGTATAACTAACTAATTCTTATTACACACTGGTCTGTATAACTAACTAATTCTTATTACACACTGGTCTGTATAACTAACTAATTCTTATTACACACTGGTCTGTATAACTAACTAGTTCTTATTACACACTGGTCTGTAACTAACTAATTCTTATTACACACTGGTCTGTATAACTAACTAATTATTATTACACACTGGTCTGTATAACTAACTAATTCTTATTACACACACTGGTCTGTAACTAACTAATTATTATTACACACTGGTCTGTAACTAACTAATTATTATTACATACTGGTCTGTAACTAACTAATTCTTATTACACACTGGTCTGTATAACTAACTAATTCTTATTACACACTGGTCTGTAACTAACTAATTCTTATTACACACTGGTCTGTAACTAACTAATTCTTATTACACACTGGTCTGTAACTAACTAATTCTTATTACACACTGGTCTGTATAACTAACTAATTCTTATTACACACTGGTCTGTATAACTAACTAATTCTTATTACACACTGGTCTGTAACTAACTAATTCTTATTACACACTGGTCTGTAACTAACTAATTCTTATTACACACTGGTCTGTAACTAACTAATTCTTATTACACACTGGTCTGTAACTAACTAATTCTTATTACACACTGGTCTGTAACTAACTAATTCTTATTACACACTGGTCTGTAACTAACTAATTCTTATTACACACTGGTCTGGTAACTAACTAATTCTTATTACACACTGGTCTGTAACTAACTAATTCTTATTACATACTGGTCTGTAACTAACTAATTCTTATTACACACTGGTCTGTAACTAACTAATTCTTATTACACACTGGTCTGTAACTAACTAATTCTTATTACACACTGGTCTGTAACTAACTAATTCTTATTACACACTGGTCTGTAACTAACTAATTCTTATTACACACTGGTCTGTATAACTAACTAATTCTTATTACACACTGGTCTGTATAACTAACTAATTCTTATTACACACTGGTCTGTAACTAACTAATTCTTATTACACACTGGTCTGTATAACTAACTAATTCTTATTACACACTGGTCTGTATAACTAACTAATTCTTATTACACACTGGTCTGTAACTAACTAATTCTTATTACACACTGGTCTGTAACTAACTAATTCTTATTACACACTGGTCTGTAACTAACTAATTCTTATTACACACTGGTCTGTAACTAACTAATTCTTATTACACACTGGTCTGTATAACTAACTAATTCTTATTACACACTGGTCTATAACTAACTAATTCTTATTACACACTGGTCTGTAACTAACTAATTATTATTACACACTGGTCTGTATAACTAACTAATTCTTATTACACACTGGTCTGTAACTAACTAATTATTATTACATACTGGTCTGTAACTAACTAATTATTATTACATACTGGTCTGTAACTAACTAATTCTTATTACACACTGGTCTGTATAACTAACTAATTCTTATTACACACTGGTCTGTAACTAACTAATTCTTATTACACACTGGTCTGTAACTAACTAATTCTTATTACACACTGGTCTGTAACTAACTAATTCTTATTACACACTGGTCTGTATAACTAACTAATTCTTATTACACACTGGTCTGTATAACTAACTAATTCTTATTACACACTGGTCTGTATAACTAACTAATTCTTATTACACACTGGTCTGTAACTAACTAATTCTTATTACACACTGGTCTGTAACTAACTAATTCTTATTACACACTGGTCTGTAACTAACTAATTCTTATTACACACTGGTCTGTAACTAACTAATTCTTATTACACACTGGTCTGTAACTAACTAATTCTTATTACACACTGGTCTGTAACTAACTAATTCTTATTACACACTGGTCTGTAACTAACTAATTCTTATTACATACTGGTCTGTAACTAACTAATTCTTATTACACACTGGTCTGTAACTAACTAATTCTTATTACACACTGGTCTGTATAACTAACTAGTTCTTATTACACACTGGTCTGTATAACTAACTAATTCTTATTACACACTGGTCTGTATAACTAACTAATTCTTATTACACACTGGTCTGTAACTAACTAATTCTTATTACACACTGGTCTGTATAACTAACTAATTCTTATTACACACTGGTCTGTAACTAACTAATTCTTATTACACACTGGTCTGTATAACTAACTAATTCTTATTACACACTGGTCTGTATAACTAACTAATTCTTATTACACACTGGTCTGTAACTAACTAATTCTTATTACACACTGGTCTGTAACTAACTAATTCTTATTACACACTGGTCTGTAACTAACTAATTCTTATTACACACTGGTCTGTAACTAACTAATTCTTATTACACACTGGTCTGTATAACTAACTAATTCTTATTACACACTGGTCTATAACTAACTAATTCTTATTACACACTGGTCTGTATAACTAACTAATTCTTATTACACACTGGTCTGTAACTAACTAATTCTTATTACACACTGGTCTGTAACTAACTAATTCTTATTACACACTGGTCTGTATAACTAACTAATTCTTATTACACACTGGTCTATAACTAACTAATTCTTATTACACACTGGTCTATAACTAACTAATTCTTATTACACACTGGTCTGTATAACTAACTAATTCTTATTACACACTGGTCTGTAACTAACTAATTCTTATTACACACTGGTCTGTATAACTAACTAATTCTTATTACACACTGGTCTGTATAACTAACTAATTCTTATTACACACTGGTCTATAACTAACTAATTCTTATTACACACTGGTCTATAACTAACTAATTCTTATTACACACTGGTCTATAACTAACTAATTCTTATTACATACTGGTCTGTAACTAACTAATTTTTATTACACACTGGTCTGTAACTAACTAATTCTTATTACACACTGGTCTGTAACTAACTAATTCTTATTACACACTGGTCTGTAACTAACTAATTCTTATTACACACTGGTCTGTAACTAACTAATTCTTATTACACACTGGTCTGTATAACTAACTAATTCTTATTACACACTGGTCTGTATAACTAACTAATTCTTATTACACACTGGTCTGTAACTAACTAATTCTTATTACACACTGGTCTGTATAACTAACTAATTCTTATTACACACTGGTCTGTATAACTAACTAATTCTTATTACACACTGGTCTGTAACTAACTAATTCTTATTACACACTGGTCTGTAACTAACTAATTCTTATTACACACTGGTCTGTAACTAACTAATTCTTATTACACACTGGTCTGTATAACTAACTAATTCTTATTACACACTGGTCTGTATAACTAACTAATTCTTATTACACACTGGTCTGTATAACTAACTAATTCTTATTACACACTGGTCTGTATAACTAACTAATTCTTATTACACACTGGTCTGTATAACTAACTAATTCTTATTACACACTGGTCTGTATAACTAACTAATTCTTATTACACACTGGTCTGTATAACTAACTAATTCTTATTACACACTGGTCTGTATAACTAACTAATTCTTATTACACACTGGTCTGTAACTAACTCATTCTTATTACACACTGGTCTGTATAACTAACTAATTCTTATTACACACTGGTCTGTATAACTAACTAATTCTTATTACACACTGGTCTGTAACTAACTAATTGTTATTACACACTGGTCTGTAACTAACTAATTCTTATTACACACTGGTCTATAACTAACTAATTCTTATTACACACTGGTCTGTAACTAACTAATTCTTATTACACACTGGTCTGTAACTAACTAATTCTTATTACATACTGGTCTGTATAACTAACTAATTCTTATTACATACTGGTCTGTAACTAACTAATTCTTATTACACACTGGTCTGTAACTAACTAATTCTTATTACACACTGGTCTGTATAACTAACTAGTTCTTATTACTCATGAATGGTCTGTATAACTAACTAGTTCTTATTACTCATGAATGGTCTGTATAACTAACTAATTCTTATTACTCATGAATGGTCTGCCATTCACATGAATGACATCACTGCACTAAAAGAAAACCTTCCCTTGAAAACACAGCAATAACCATGTGTATGTTACAGGCTGCAACTAGCCTACAGTAGTTTACAGTTATTTGATCACCTGCTGTATACTTTAGGCTAATCCATATTTGTTTCCTCCATTTAATTGCATGTAGATGATCGTTATGGTCGGTGAGGAGAGAGGCGACCGTGTCAGAAACGCTTGTCTTATCTTGGCCATTTCTGCACCTCGTGTCAGAAACACTTGTCTTATCTTGGCCATTTCTGCACCCCGTGTCAGCTGCACTGCCGTTATTAACTGAAATAAACAACAGCCATTGAAAACCAGACGTATGCACAGTCAAAAGATGCCTTCATAAAACTGTGTCCTGTGGTATTATGGGGTGTTATGGGGTGTTATGGGGTGTTATGGCTACTGGGGTCGCTCATTAAAGCTCCATTGAGACGTGATTTAACCCCAGTGAATCACAGTGTCCCTCATGGCTAAACAATATTGCAGGGGCCTTCCTCCTCTCTTTCCTTTTTCCCTCTCCGGCCCTTTGACTGGGCTTCGCTGGGTCCACTCGGGAACTACGTGCCTGCAGCTCAAACAGCCTGGCTGCAGGGGTAGGACAGGGTAGGACACCCAGCTGTCATGTGTAATTACAGGCCTGAATACGGAGCAGGGATGAATAACTAACGCGGGGTCCATAGTGACGCTAGCTACTAGCTCTGTTCAAGGGGCCAATACTGTACGGACAGACAAACTGGCTTTGGCTTTAGAAATACAGTCGCCGTTGTGTGTGTGTGTGTGTGTGTGTGTGTGTGTGTGTGTGTGTGTGTGTGTGTGTGTGTGTGTGTGTGTGTGTGTGTGTGTGTGTGTGTGTGTGTGTGTGTGTGTGTGTGTGTGTGTGTGTGTGTGTGTGTGTGTGTGTGTGTGTGTGTGTGTGTGTGTGTGTGTGTGTGTTCGAGGGAGAGGAGGAGAGGAGGTGGACAGGGTTCTGGGGGTCAGTAAAGCGTGCTATGTTTAGACTAGTTTGAATGCAGTAATGAACAGAGTTTTCCTCTTCGTTCTTCTACGTGTGGTTTCTGTCCCATGAGGCACTTGGTCTTTTGGCTTCCGACGTAGTTTTAGTGGGAGACGAAGACAGAAGAGGAGTGACGGTTGGTTGTGTTGACAGTGTGTGATGATGATTCTGTTGACTGGCTTTGCGATTCCTGGGACACATTATCAGTCTGCAAATGTCTGTTGACTGAAAATTATAACTACCTTAATGTTAAAAGTATTTTATGCTTAGTACAACATCTCTCATTGAAGTGACTATAGACTACGGTATATTTATTCTCTGGTCACTATAGACTACAGTATATTTATTCTCTGGTCACTATAGACTACAGTATATTTATTCTCTGGTCACTATAGACTACAGTATATTTATTCTCTGGTCACTATAGACTACAGTATATTTATTCTCTGGTCACTATAGACTACAGTATATTTATTCTCTGGTCACTATAGACTACAGTATATTTATTCTCTGGTCACTATAGACTACGGTATATTTATTATCTGGTCACTATAGACTATAGTATATTTATTCTCTGGTCACTATAGACTACAGTATATTTATTCTCTGGTCACTATAGACTACAGTATATTTATTCTCTGGTCACTATAGACTACAGTATATTTATTCTCTGGTCACTATAGACTACAGTATATTTATTCTCTGGTCACTATAGACTACAGTATATTTATTATCTGGTCACTATAGACTACAGTATATTTATTCTCTGGTCACTATAGACTACGGTATATTTATTATCTGGTCACTATAGACTATAGTATATTTATTCTCTGGTCACTATAGACTACAGTATATTTATTCTCTGGTCACTATAGACTACAGTATATTTATTCTCTGGTCACTATAGACTACAGTATATTTATTCTCTGGTCACTATAGACTACAGTATATTTATTCTCTGGTCACTATAGACTACAGTATATTTATTATCTGGTCACTATAGACTACAGTATATTTATTCTCTGGTCACTATAGACTACAGTATATTTATTCTCTGGTCACTATAGACTACAGTATATTTATTCTCTGGTCACTATAGACTACAGTATATGTATTCTCTGGTCACTATAGACTACAGTATATTTATTCTCTGGTCACTATAGACTACGGTATATTTATTCTCTGGTCACTATAGACTACAGTATATTTATTCTCTGGTCACTATAGACTACAGTATATTTATTATCTGGTCCCTATAGACTACTGTATATTTATTCTCTGGTCACTATAGACTACAGTATATTTATTATCTGGTCACTGTAGACTACAGTATATTTATTATCTGGTCACTATAGACTACGGTATATTTATTCTCTGGTCACTATAGACTACAGTATATTTATTATCTGGTCACTGTAGACTACAGTATATTTATTTTCTGGTCACTATAGACTACAGTATATTTATTCTCTGGTCACTATAGACTACAGTATATTTATTCTCTGGTCACTATAGACTATAGTATATTTATTCTCTGGTCACTAAATCAAATCAAATCAAATGTATTTATACAGCCCATCTTACCTCAGCTGATATCTCAAAGCCTTAAACCCAAAGCAGCATGCAATGCAGGTGGCTAGGAAAAACTCCCTAAAAAGGCCAAAACCTAGAAATCTAGAAAGGAACCAGGCTATGAGGGGTGGCCAATCCTCTTCTGGCTGTGCCGGGTAGAGATTATAACAGAACATGGCCACAGACAGACCCTAGCCCCCCGACACACAGACAGACCCTAGCCCCCCGACACATAAACTACTGCAGCATAAATACTGGAGGCTGAGACAGGAGGGGTCAGGAGACACTGTGGCCCCATGATACCACCTAGACAGGGCCAAACAGGCAGGATATTACCCCACCCACTTTGCCAAAGCACAGCCCCCACACCACTAGAGGCAAATCTTCAACCACCAACTTACCATTCTGAGACAAGGCAGAGTATAGCCCACAAAGACGCGGCACAACCCAAGGGGGAGCGCCAACCCAGACAGGAAGACCACGTCAATGACTCAACCCACTCAAGTGACGCACCCCTCCTAGAGACAGCATGAAAGAGCACCAGTAAGCCAGCCCCTGTAATAAGGGTTAGAGGCAGAGCATCCCAGTGGAAAGAGGGGAACTGGCCAGGCAGAGACAGCAAGGGCGGTTCGTTGCTCCAGTGCCTTTCCGTTCACCTTCACACTCCTGGGCCAGACTACACTCAATCATAGGACCTACTGAAGAGATGAGTCTTCAATAAAGACTTAAAGGTTGAGAACGAGTCTGTTTCTCTCACATGGGTAGGCAGACCATTCCATAAAAATGGAGCTTTATAGGAGAAAGCCCTGCCTCCAGCTGTTTGCTTAGAAATTCTAGGGACAATTAGGAGGCCTGCGTCTTGTGACCGTAGCGTACGTGTAGGTATGTACGGCAGGACCAAATCAGAAAGATAGGTAGGAGCAAGCCCATGTAATGCTTTGTAGGTTAGCAGTAAAACCTTGAAATCAGCCCTTGCCTTAACAGGAAGCCAGTGTAGGGAGGCTAGCACTGGAGAAAGAGTGAACAAATGTATTAGGGTTCTAGTCAGGATTCTAGCAGCTGTATTTAGCACTAACTGAAGTTTATTTAGTGCTTTATCCGGGTAGCCGGAAAGTAGAGCATTGCAGTAGTCTAACCTAGAAGTGACAAAAGCATTGATTCATTTTTCTGCATCATTTTTGGACAGAAAGTTTCTGATTTGTGCAATGTTACGTAGATGGAAAAAAGCTGTCCTTGAAACAGTCTTGATATTGTCATGCAGGTGAAAGAGGACCCAAAAGCGACTTAACAGAAACAGAGTTTATTTAAGTCCAAAACGGAATAACAGAAATCCTCTAGACTTGTAGAGGGGAAACAACTGGAGAAGCGGCCACAGACTGCAGGTCGCTTCGGGTAGGCGCAGGCCGTAGTCGACAGAGACACCTGCTCACACGCAGCATCTGATGAAGGCAAAAAACACGACAGGACAGGGCGATACACAATCACGGCAAAAACACGACAGGACAGGGCGAAACGCAATCACAGCATGGTGAATACAATACAAGGAACCGACGGGACAGGAACGGATCACAAAGGAATAAATAGGGACTCTAATCAGGGGAAAGGATCGGGAACAGGTGTGGGAAGACTAAATGATGATTAGGGGAATAGGAACAGCTGGGAGCAGGAACGGAACGATAGAGAGAAGAGAGAGCGAGAGAGTGAGAGAGGGAGGGGGAGAGAGAGGGATAGAAGGAGGGGAAGAACCAAATAAGACCAGCAGAGGGAAACGAATAGCATGGGGAGCACAGGGACAAGACATGATAATAAATGACAAACATGACAGTACCCCCCCACTCACCGAGCGCCTCCTGGCGCACTCGAGGAGGAATCCTGGCGGCAACGGAGGAAATCATCGATGAGTGAACGGTCCAGCACGTCCCGAGACGGAACCCAACTCCTCTCCTCAGGACCGTAACCCTCCCAATCCACTAGGTATTGGTGACCCCGTCCCGAGAACGCATGTCCATGATCTTATGTACCTTGTAAATAGGTGCGCTCTCGACAAGGACGGGAGGGGGGGGAAGACGAACGGGGGTGCGAAGAAAGGGCTTAACACAGGAGACATGGAAGACAGGATGGACGCGACGAAGATGTCGCGGAAGAAGCAGTCGCACAGCGACAGGATTGACGACCTGGGAGACACGGAACGGACCAATGAACCATGGAGTCAACTTACGAGAAGCTGTCGTAAGAGGAAGGTTGCGAGTGGAAAGCCACACTCTCTGGCCGCAACAATACCTTGGACTCTTAATCCTGCGTTTATTGGCGGCTCTCACCGTCTGTGCCCTGTAACGGCAAAGTGCAGACCTCACCCTCCTCCAGGTGCGCTCACAACGTTGGACAAACGCTTGAGCGGAGGGAACGCTGGACTCGGCAAGCTGGGATGAGAACAGAGGAGGCTGGTAACCCAGACTACTCTGAAACGGAGATAACCCGGTAGCAGACGAAGGAAGCGAATTGTGAGCGTATTCTGCCCAGGGGAGCTGTTCTGCCCAAGACGCAGGGTTTCTGAAAGAAAGGCTGCGTAGTATGCGACCAATCGTCTGATTGGCCCTCTCTGCTTGACCGTTAGACTGGGGATGAAACCCGGAAGAGAGACTGACGGACGCACCAATCAAACGACAGAACTCCCTCCAAAACTGTGACGTGAATTGCGGGCCTCTGTCTGAAACGGCGTCTAACGGGAGGCCATGAATTCTGAATACATTCTCAATAATGATTTGTGCCGTCTCCTTAGCGGAAGGAAGTTTAGCGAGGGGAATGAAATGTGCCGCCTTAGAGAACCTATCGACAACCGTCAGAATCACAGTCTTCCCCGCAGACAAAGGCAGACCGGTAATGAAGTCTAAGGCAATGTGAGACCATGGTCGAGAAGGAATGGGGAGCGGTCTGAGACGACCGGCAGGAGGAGAGTTACCCGACTTAGTCTGCGCGCAGTCCGAACAAGCAGCCACGAAACGGCGCGTGTCACGCTCCTGAGTCGGCCACCAAAAGCGCTGGCGAATAGACGCAAGAGTGCCTCGAACACCGGGATGACCAGCTAACTTGGCAGAGTGAGCCCACTGAAGAACAGCCAGACGAGTGGAAACAGGAACGAAAAGGAGGTTACTAGGACAAGCGCGCGCGGCGACGCAGTGTGCGTGAGTGCTTGCTTAACCTGTCTTTCAATTCCCCAGACTGTTAACCCGACAACACGCCCATAAGGAAGAATCCCCTCGGGATCAGTAGAAGCCACAGAAGAACTAAACAGACGGGATAAGGCATCAGGCTTGGTGTTCTTGCTACCCGGACGGTAAGAAATCACAAACTCGAAACGAGCGAAAAACAACGCCCAACGAGCTTGACGGGCATTAAGTCGTTTGGCAGAACGGATGTACTCAAGGTTCTTATGGTCTGTCCAAACGACAAAAAGGAACGGTCGCCCCCTCCAACCACTGTCGCCATTCGCCTAGGGCCCTAGAAGCCTCCCCACCAAAAACTGAACGGTCAAAAACCCGAATCATCTCCTCTTTAAAGTTCTGGAATTTGTTAGAGCAATCAGCCCTTGCCTCCCAGATAGCTGTGCCCCATTCTCGAGCCCGGCCAGTAAGGAGTGAAATGACGTAAGCAACCCGAGCTCTCTCTCTAGAGTATGTGTGGGGTTGGAGAGAGAACACAATCTCACACTGCGTGAGAAAGGAGCGGCACTCAGTGGGCTGCCCGGAGTAGCAAGGTGGGTTATTAACCCTAGGTTCAGGAGGCTCGGCAGGCCAGGAAGTAACAGGTGGCACGAGACGTAGACTCTGGAACTGTCCAGAGAGGTCGGAAACCTGAGCGGCCAGGTTCTCCACGGCATGGCGAGCAGCGGACAATTCCTGCTCGTGTCTGCCGAGCATGGCTCCTTGGATCTCGACGGCAGTGTAACGAGCGTCTGAAGTCGCTGGGTCCATTCCTTGGTCGGTTCCTTCTGTCATGCAGGTGAAAGAGGACCCAAAAGCGACTTAACAGAAACAGAGTTTATTTAAGTCCAAAACGGAATAACAGAAATCCTCTAGACTTGTAGAGGGGAAACAACTGGAGAAGCGGCCACAGACTGCAGGTCGCCCGGGTAGGCGCAGGCCGTAGTCGACAGAGACACCTGCTCACACGCAGCATCTGATGAAGGCAAAAAACACGACAGGACAGGGCGATACACAATCACGGCAAAAACACGACAGGACAGGGCGAAACGCAATCACAGCATGGTGAATACAATACAAGGAACCGACGGGACAGGAACGGATCACAAAGGAATAAATAGGGACTCTAATCAGGGGAAAGGATCGGGAACAGGTGTGGGAAGACTAAATGATGATTAGGGGAATAGGAACAGCTGGGAGCAGGAACGGAACGATAGAGAGAAGAGAGAGCGAGAGAGTGAGAGAGGGAGGGGGAGAGAGAGGGATAGAAGGAGGGGAAGAACCAAATAAGACCAGCAGAGGGAAACGAATAGCATGGGGAGCACAGGGACAAGACATGATAATAAATGACAAACATGACAGATATGTTCGTCAAAAGGGAGATCAGAGTCCAGAGTAACGCTGAGGTCCTTCACAGTTTTATTTGAGACGACTGTACACCCATCAAGATTAATTGTCAGATTCAACAGAAGATCTCATTGTTTCTTGGGACCTAGAACAAGCATCTCTGTTTTGTCAGAGTTTAAAAGTAGAAAGTTTGCAGCCATCCACTTCCTTTTGACTGAAACGCAGGCTTCCAGCGAGGGCCATTTTGGGGCTTCACCATGTTTCATTGAAATGTACAGCTGTGTGTCATCCGCATAGCAGTGAAAGTTAGCAATGTTTTCGAATGACATCCCCAAGAGGTAAAATATATAGTTAAAACAATCGTGGTCCTAAAACGGAACCTTGAGGAACACCGAAATTTACAGTTGATTTGTCAGAGGACAAACCATCCACATAAACAAACTGGTTTCTTTCCGACAGATAAGATCTAAACCAGGTACAGAACTTGTCCGTGTAGACCAATTTGGGTTTCCAATCTCTCCAAAAGAATGTGGTGATCGATGGTATCAAAAGCAGCACTAAGGTCTAGGAGCACGAGGACAGATGCAGAGCCTCGGTCTGATGCCATTAAAAGGTCATTTACCACCTTCACAAGTGCAGTCTCAGTGCTATGATGGGGTCTAAAACCAGACTGAAGCATTTTGTATACATTGTTTGTCTTCATGAAGGCAGTGAGTTGCTGCGCAACATCTTTTTCTAAAATTTTTGAGAGGAATGGGAGATTCGATATAGGCCGATAGTTTTTTATATTTTCTGGGTCAAGGTTTGGCTTTTTCAAGGGAGGCTTTATTACTGCCACTTTTAGTGAGTTTGGTACACATCCGGTGGATAGAGAGATGTTTATTATGTTCAACATAGGAGGGCCTAGCACAGGAAGCAGCTCTTTCAGTAGTTTAGTTGGAATAGGGTCCAGTATGCAGCTTGAAGGTTTAGAGGCCATGCTTATTTTCATCATTGTGTCAAGACATACAGTACTAAAACACTTGAGTGTCTCCCTTGATTCTAGGTCCTGGCAGAGTTGTGCAGACTCAAGACAACTGAGCTTTGGAGGAATACGCAGATTTAAAAAGGAGTCCGTAATTTGCTTTCTAATGATCATGATATTTTCCTCAAAGAAGTTGATGAATTTATTACTGCTGAGATGAAAGCCATCCTCTCTTGGGGAATGCTGCTTTTTAGTTAGCTTTGTGACAGTATCACAAAGAAATGTTGGGTTGTTCTTATTTTCCTCAATTAAGTTGGAAAAATAGGATGATTGAGCAGCAGTGAGGGCTATTCGATACTGCACGGTACTGTCTTTCCAAGCTAGTCGAAAGACTTCCAGTTTGGTGTGGCGCCATTTCCGTTCCAATTTTCTGGAGGCTTGCTTCAGAGCTCGGGTATTTTCTGTATACCAGGGAGCTAGTTTCTTATGACAAATGTTTTTAGTTTTTAGGGGTGTGACTGCATCTAGGGTATTGCGAAAGGTTAAATTGAGTTCCTCAGTTAGGTGGTTAACTGATTTTTGTCCTCTGACGTCCTTGGGTAGACAGAGGGAGTCTGGAAGGGCATCTAGGAATCTTTCGGTTGTCTGAGAAATTATATCACGACTTTTAATGCTCCTTGGTTGGGGTCTGAGCAGATTATTTGTTACGATTGCAAACGTAATAAAATGGTGGTCCGATAGTCCAGGAATATGAGAAAAAACATTCAGATCCACAACATTTATTCCTTGGGACAAAACTAGGTCCAGAGTATGACTGTGGCAGTGAGTAGGAACGGAGACATGTTGGACAAAACCCACTGATGATGGCTCTGAAAGCCTTTTGGAGTGGGTCTGTGGACTTTTCCATATGAATATTAAAGTCACCAGAATTTAGAATATTATCTGCTATGTACAGGAAGGCCGATAGGAATTAAGGGAACTCAGTGAGGAACGCTGTATATGGCCCAGGAGGCCTGTAAACAGTAGCTGTAAAAAGTGATTGAGTAGCTGATAGATTTCATGACTAGAAGCTCAAAAGACAAAAACGTAGTTTTTTTTTTGTAAATTGAAATCGTAAATGTTTATTTATTATCTAACCGATCGCTGCTGCTGTACATAGTCTATTGGTAAATAGCCCACCCATTTTCACCTACCTCATTCCCATACTGTTTTTATACTGTTTTTATTTATTTACTTTTCTGCTCTTTTGCACACCAATATCTCTACCTGTACATGACCATCTGATCATTTATCACTCCAGTGTTAATCTGCAAAAGTGTAATTATTCGCCTACCTCCTCATGCCTTTTGCACACAATGTATATAGACTCCCCCTTTTTTCTACTGTGTTATTGACTTGTTAATTGTTTACTCCATGTGTAACTCTGTGTTGTCTGTTCACACTGCTATGCTTTATCTTGGCCAGGTCGCAGTTGCAAATGAGAACTTGTTCTCAACTAGCCTACCTGGTTAAATAAAGGTGAAATAAAAATAAATAAAAAAATAAAAAAATCTGGTCACTATAGACTACAGTATATTTATTCTCTGGTCCCTATAGACTACTGTATATTTATTATCTGGTCACTATAGACTACAGTATATTTATTATCTGGTCACTATAGACTACAGTATATTTATTATCTGGTCACTATAGACTACAGTATATTTATTATCTGGTCACTATAGACTACAGTATATTTATTCTCTGGTCACTATAGACTACAGTATATTTATTCTCTGGTCACTATAGACTACAGTATATTTATTATCTGGTCACTATAGACTACAGTATATTTATTATCTGGTCACTATAGACTACAGTATATTTATTCTCTGGTCACTATAGACTACAGTATATTTATTATCTGGTCCCTATAGACTACAGTATATTTATTCTCTGGTCCCTATAGACTACAGTATATTTATTCTCTGGTCACTATAGACTACAGTATATTTATTCTCTGGTCACTATAGACTACAGTATATTTATTCTCTGGTCACTGTAGACTACAGTATATTTATTATCTGGTCACTATAGACTACAGTATATTTATTCTCTGGTCACTATAGACTACAGTATATTTATTCTCTGGTCACTATAGACTACAGTATATTTATTCTCTGGTCACTATAGACTACAGTATATTTATTCTCTGGTCACTGTAGACTACAGTATATTTATTCTTCTCTGGTCACTATAGACTACAGTATATTTATTCTCTGGTCACTATAGACTACAGTATATTTATTCTCTGGTCACTGTAGACTACAGTATATTTATTCTTCTCTGGTCACTGTAGACTACTGTATATTTATTCTCTGGTCACTGTAGACTACAGTATATTTATTATCTGGTCACTATAGACTACAGTATATTTATTATCTGGTCACTATAGACTACAGTATATTTATTCTCTGGTCCCTATAGACTACAGTATATTTATTCTCTGGTCACTATAGACTACAGTATATTTATTCTCTGGTCATTAGGATGTAGGCCAGGTATGGAGGTCATTATACCTGCGCTGTAAAACTAAGTGTTTAGGATCTGAACAGCTTTCTGTAACACTTTTGAAACACATCAAGGCACTTTGAACTTCAATGAAAACGTGTCAAAGTGTTTAGATTGTAAAGACCAGTGCTTATTTACTCTAATACTTGTTAAACACACGAACAAGTTTATTCAGTACAAGTCATTAGGTTTTGTACACTAAACACTGGGGGTGTTGTTTTAACACTGTAGGGTGTAATGCCATATTTGCATATTTCCCAGCATGCTTTTCAAATGAATGTGAGAGATAACCACCAATCACTGTGTTTGTTAGTGACAGAGATATGATTGTTGCCTTCAATAACTTCTACTACTGAAGCCTGCACCAGATGACTGACTAAGTGAATGTGTTTCCATTAAAAAATGAACCCTTAATGACCTCATATTATATATGTCATACGGTCTTTAGTTATGGCCTAGTTATCCTCGACATTGTGGTTTGAAAGTCCTGGCTCACGGGCCACATCAGACCTGCAAGTCACAATGTGCTGGTTTGTGAAGTGATTATTTGTTCCTATCAGAATCCAGCCAGAGGGAGGATATCCAAGAATTAGAATATTTCAGTCAGAATGGTTGCTATGGTGAAGGACTTAACAAACAAGACGACCTAAACCAGGGCTCCCCAACTGGTGATTTCACTATTTCATTTATTTTTGGAAATCTGTTCCAAAGGATTCCTATTCATAATTAACATATAATTGTATATGTGATCATATACGCAAGGATTGAAATTTTAGTGAAATATTAAGTTTGTTTGGGCTTCTTGCAGTCAATTTGCAGTCTACAAATGACTTGTAATTATGTTCCGGATCCCTGACCAGCCGCTCTTACAAACTTGGGCTGTCAGCTGAATCTAAGTGAAGAACCCTGACCTAAACCATCTAAACTGGAACAACCATCTCAGTAACGAGTGGAATAAATCCATCCCCTTACCGATTGGATTTATTCCACCCGTTACTGAGATGGTTGTTCCAGTTTAGATGGTTTAGGTCAGGGTTCTTCACTTAGATTCAGCTGACAGCCCAAGTTTGCAAGAGCGGCTGATTAGTTTAGAACAATTTGAGTCATCTTTTTATAGTATAAGATCATTTATTCAATCAATGTGCATGAGGAAAAACAGATATTAAAGCAAACTATTCTAAAGATCAACAAAGCATGCTGGGAGATATGATAATGAGTGTGTCCCCCCCCCTGCTGAGAGAGTTAGTGAAAATGAACCCAACACGGTTGAGTAACAACAACACCACGTGATTGAAAATATTTCTTGACTGTTCAGTTGTTCTGAAATGTAGGTAACGTGACAGACATTCATTCCTAACACTGATCTGAATCATAGACATGGAAAGTCACATGCATTTCTAATGACTAAATGCACTCTGAACAGGGCAATGGAAACGTATTTCACATCTGAACACCTAGGAGATAGGTGTTTGCCTGGTTGGAAACTGACTGGAGAAAGCTGACTTTCATGTTTAATATTGCGTTCTTTAACACTTGTGTTTAAGATGGGAACACTTAATGGCTAATCTAAACATCTAATGTTTAAGTTTCATACACAGACATTTAGGTTATAAACGTGTCACATGTTTCATGGTTTTACAGTGATTTACAATGACTCTTTTCTGTTCTAGGGAGATCGTGTGATTAGAAATGTGCGTCCCAAATGGCAGCCTATTCCCTACATAGTGCACTACTTTTGACCAGAGCCCTATGGACCCTATTCCCTACATAGTGCACTACTTTTGACCAGAGCCCTATAGAACCCTATTCCCTACATAGTGCACTACTTTTGACCAGAGCCCTATGGACCCTATATGCCCAATGGGCCCTGGTAAAAAGTAGTTCATTATGTATGGAATAGGCTGCCATTTGGAACACAACCATGGTCCCGTTTCTAACCTCCATAAAGGGGTGGTGTAGTCCTGTTTCTAACCTCCATAAAAGGGTGGTTTGGTCCTGTTTCTAACCTCTAAGAGGTATGGTTTAGTCCTGTTTCTAAGGGGTGGTTTAGTCCTGTTTCTAACCTCTAAGAGGTATGGTTTAGTCCTGTTTCTAAGGGTGGTTTAGTCCTGTTTCTAACCTCTAAGAGGTATGGTTTGGTCCTGTTTCTAAGGGTGGTTTAGTCCTGTTTCTAACCTCTAAGAGGTATGGTTTAGTCCTGTTTCTAAGGGGTGGTTTAGTCCTGTTTCTAACCTCTAAGAGGTATGGTTTAGTCCTGTTTCTAACCTCTAAGAGGTATGGTTTAGTCCTGTTTCTAACCTCTAAGAGGTATGGTTTGGTCCTGTTTCTAAGGGTGGTTTAGTCCTGTTTCTAACCTCTAAGAGGTATGGTTTAGTCCTGTTTCTAAGGGGTGGGTTGGTCCTGTTTCTAACCTCTAAGAGGTATGGTTTAGTCCTGTTTCTAACCTCTAAGAGGTATGGTTTAGTCCTGTTTCTAAGGGGTGGTTTACTCCTGTTTCTAAGGGGTGGTTTAGTCCTGTTTCTAAGGGGTGGTTTGGTCCTGTTTCTAACCTCTAAGAGGTATGGTTTAGTCCTGTTTCTAACCTCTAAGAGGTATGGTTTAGTCCTGTTTCTAAGGGGTGGTTTAGTCATGTCTCTAAGGGTGGTTTAGTATTTTGTCTTGGAGGACCATCTATTCATTGTGTTTGTTCTCTCTCTCTCTCTCTCCAGGTCGAGACATGGCCAACACAACCCTACCAGGTTATCCCCCTCACGTACCCCCCACCGGCCAAGGCAGCTACCCCACCTCAACACTGGCCGGAATGGTTCCTGGTGAGTCTACGTTTTTTGTAGATATTACATTTTAGTTTAATATGTTATTTTCATTTCAAGATTGTATTAACAGTTTCTCAAATAAAGCAATGACCTGTAGAGTGGGACATACAGCACACATCATGAGGCTATAAAGAAACTAGTCCTGCTGGATAACTGAGAGACAGACAGAGACATGGTTAAAAGACCTCTCAGTTCCACTCCAGTATCTTAACTCATTATCTCTCTGTGGTGTATACAGTGCATGAGGCATTCCCAGGAGCTGTCGATAAACAGCTAGCGATCTCCTCTCCTCCGTCTCCCTCCCAGTCATCCACTCGGCCTCCTCAGTGGTCAGAGCACCTCCCTTTCCTCCTCTACTTAACCTGCAGTTCAGGTTCACAACAAACAGTGAAGGGTCACAACACAGAGGCATGGGAGGCCAGTCAATATTTAAATCACTATCTCTCTAAGGAGGGTCAGGCTGTGCCAGGGCTAGTGTTTCACTGCCAGAACACAGCAACCAGACACTGGGGTGAGACGGGATGGGACAGGATGCATTCTGGTTACAGCACTGATTCACTGGTTGTTTCCTGGTATCCCCCCCTCCCTGTGCACGTATACCCCAACCCAGCACAGGCAGCACGCACCGCCATTTGTCTTTGAGCTGATCAACCCATGCAGAAAGGAAATCCAATCGAGTGCACAGCTGTGTTAGAAAATCATTAACCGATTACAGCATGCTCAAATGGCTTCAGGATTCAGACCCCCCCACCCCGCTCTCCCGCGTCCATCCGTGCGATCACTGTTTTGTCCACTGGATGTAATGCACACTGGTGATTTTAATTTCAGCATAGAGTATCAGCAACACACACAGAGCCTTCACAAAGTGTTCACACTCCTTGACTTTTTTCCACATTTTGAGGTGTTTTGCAGCCTGAATTTAAAATGGATTCAGTGTCACTGATACACACAGTACCTCACAATGTCAAAGGGCAATTATGTATAAATGTTTACAAATGAATGAAAAATGAAAAGCTGAAATGTTGTGAGTCAATACGTGTTCAAGCCCTTTGTTACGGAGATCCTTTGTTACGGTGATCCTAATTAAGTTCAGGAGTAAAAATGAGCTTAACGAGTCCCATAATCATTTTATTTTACCTTTATTTAACTAGGCAAGTCAGTTAAGAACAAATTCTTATTTTCAATGACGGCCTGGGAACAGTGGGTTAACTGCCTGTTCAGGGGCAGAACAACAGAGTTGTACCTTGTCAGCTCGGGGATTTGAAATTGCAACCTTTCGGTTACTAGTCCAACGCTCTAACCACTAGGCTACGCTGCCGCCCCATTGCATGGACTCTGTATCCAATAGTAGTGTTTAACATGATTTTTAAATGACCACCCCACTTCTGTACCCTCTGGTCCCTCAACCACAAAGACCAGGGAGGTTTTCTTCTCCAATGGTTCGCAAAGAAGGGCACCTATTGGTTGCCAGTGAATATCCTTTTGAGCATGGTACAGTTATTAAATACAGCAATACTAAACAACCAACTTGGCAGAGCTTGAAGAATTTAAAAAATAAAATCATGGGCAAATATTGTACAATCCAGGTGTGGAAAGCTCTTAGAAACTTACCCAGAAAGACTCGACAGTTGAAATCACTGCCAAAGGTGATTCTAACATGAATTGTAAATTTTATACAAATGTTAGAATCTTTCTAATACTTTGATGTTACAGTATGTAGATAATTGACCCCCCCAAAAAAGACAATTCAATCCATTTGAATGACTCTTTGTAAACACAACAACATGTGGAAAAAGTCCAGGGGTGTGAATACCTTGTGAAGGCAGTGTAACTGTGGAATATGAATCAAACACAAAGAGATGTGGTCTTTGTCTGGTTAATACACATGGGGTTTTGACGTTGGGCAGTCACATGGTTAAAATATTGTATTTGCATTGTAACTCTTTATATTAGTACATGAGTACTTCCATAGTGTAAAGTCACTGTAATTACATGAGTACTTCCACAGTGTAAAGTCACTGTAATTACATGAGTACTTCCACAGTGTAAAGTGACTGTAATTACATGAGTACTTCCACAGTGTAAAGTCACTGTGATTACATGAGTACTTCCACAGTGTAAAGTCACTGTAATTGCATGAGTACTTCCACAGTGTAAAGACAATGTAATTACATGAGTACTTCCACAGTGTAAAGTCACTGTAATTACATGAGTACTTCCACAGTGTAAAGTGACTGTAATTACATGAGTACTTCCACAGTGTAAAGTCACTGTGATTACATGAGTACTTCCACAGTGTAAAGTCACTGTAATTACATGAGTACTTCCACAGTGTAAAGTCATTGTAATTACATGAGTACTTCCACAGTGTAAAGTCACTGTGATTACATGAGTACTTCCACAGTGTAAAGTCGCTGTAATTACATGAGTACTTCCACAGTGTAAAGTCACTGTAATTACATGAGTACTTCCACAGTGTAAAGTGACTGTGATTACATGAGTACTTCCACAGTGCAAAGTGACTGTGATGTAACGTGCTCTCTATTATTTCCATGACAGTCAGTTCATCTGGTTGGAGATGGAGAACACAATGTGTTTTTGTCACCACGTCTTATCAAATATATATTTTTTTATCACTCAGTCGTTCTCATCAGTCACGAGCCACCAGCAGTAACATGGTGCTGGTGGCTCTCCTTTAAACCCTTCATTTATCTGACCCACAGACACTAAGATTTAGTGACAGGCCCCAAACACTGTTAAAATCTCAGCCTTTTATTGTCTCATAAAATAATAAAACGTGTTGGACCAACAGCATTGCTCACTGGCATGGTCTAAGTTACTTCCTGCCCGCACTGAACTTCTGTGGCACAAAACAGCCAGACCCGGGGGTTCAGATCTATAGAAAGGGGTTGCCTTTCCTCGGAGGAAGTCGATAACAAGAGTTTATAATGCCATTTCAACCATGAGAAAGGATGCTAGCAAATGTGTTAAAATCACAGTGTTTATTTAGTTGTATGATGTGGAATATAGACAAGGTACAGGACAGTAGTTACTATGACAGCAGGTGTTAAGAGGTACAGGACAGTAGATACTATGACAGCAGGTGAGGTACAGGACAGTAGATACTATGACAGCAGGTGTTAAGAGGTACAGGACAGTAGATACTATGACAGCAGGTGTTAAGAGGTACAGGACAGTAGATACTATGACAGCAGGTGTTAAGAGGTACAGGACAGTAGGTACTATGACAGCAGGTGAGGTACAGGACAGTAGATACTATGACAGCAGGTGTAATGAGGTACAGGACAGTAGATACTATGACAGCAGGTGAGGTACAGGACAGTAGATACTATGACAGCAGGTGAGGTACAGGACAGTAGATACTATGACAGCAGGTGAGGTACAGGACAGTAGATACTATGACAGCAGGTGTAATGAGGTACAGGACAGTAGATACTATGACAGCAGGTGAGGTACAGGACAGTAGATACTGTGACAGCAGGTGTTATGAGGTACAGGACAGTAGATACTATGACAGCAGGTGTTATGAGGTACAGGACAGTAGATACTATGACAGCAGGTGTTAAGAGGTACAGGACAGTAGATACTATGACAGCAGGTGTTAAGAGGTACAGGACAGTAGATACTATGACAGCAGGTGAGGTACAGGACAGTAGAATAGAGAGAGTACCACTACCAGACCCACACACATCAGCAGAAGAGACTGCCTAGAGTGTAGCCTGTTTACCAGATAGCCAGTGGAGAGAAAAAAGAATACACACCATATAAAACCCACATCACAGCACAGGGGTAACCCAAACACGAATACCTCATACAATAATACTAATACTAATAATGGCAGAGCAATTCAACAGCAACTTCATACAAGAACGAACCCAGTCATCAACATAGGATTTGCAATAATCTGTATTATTTTCTAGTGGGTGAGTGCAGAGGGTATGAATGTGGGGGGTGTTCGTCGACACAACAAAGGCCTATGACAGTGGGTGTTAAGAGTGACAGGACAGTAGATACTATGACAGCAGGTGTTAAGAGGTACAGGACAGTAGATACTATGACAGTGGGTGTTAAGAGTGACAGGACAGTAGATACTATGACAGCAGGTGTTAAGAGGTACAGGACAGTAGATACTATGACAGTGGGTGTTAAGAGTGACAGGACAGTAGATACTATGACAGCAGGTGAGGTACAGGACAGTAGATACTATGACAGTGGGTGTTAAGAGTGACAGGACAGTAGATACTATGACAGCAGGTGTTAAGAGGTACAGGACAGTAGATACTATGACAGTGGGTGTTAAGAGTGACAGGACAGTAGATACTATGACAGTGGGTGTTAAGAGTGACAGGACAGTAGATACTATGACAGCAGGTGAGGTACAGGACAGTAGATACTATGACAGCAGGTGAGGTACAGGACAGTAGATACTATGACAGTGGGTGTTAAGAGTGACAGGACAGTAGATACTATGACAGCGGGTGTTAAGAGGTACAGGACAGTAGATACTATGACAGTGGGTGTTAAGAGTGACAGGACAGTAGATACTATGACAGCGGGTGTTAAGAGGTACAGGACAGTAGATACTATGACAGCGGGTGTTAAGAGGTACAGGACAGTAGGTACTATGACAGCAGGTGAGGTACAGGACAGTAGATACTATGACAGCAGGTGAGGTACAGGACAGTAGATACTATGACAGCGGGTGTTAAGAGGTACAGGACAGTAGATACTATGACAGTGGGTGTTAAGAGGTACAGGACAGTAGATACTATGACAGTGGGTGTTAAGAGTGACAGGACAGTAGATACTATGACAGTGGGTGTTAAGAGTGACAGGACAGTAGATACTATGACAGTGGGTGTTAAGAGTGACAAGACAGTAGATACTATGACAGCAGGTGAGGTACTGGACAGTAGATACTATGACAGCGGGTGTTAAGAGTGACAGGACAGTAGATACTATGACAGTGGGTGTTAAGAGGTACAGGACAGTAGATACTATGACAGCAGGTGAGGTACAGGACAGTAGATACTATGACAGTGGGTGTTAAGAGTGACAAGAAAGTAGATACTATGACAGTGGGTGTTAAGAGTGACAGGACAGTAGATACTATGACAGTGGGTGTTAAGAGGTACAGGACAGTAGATACTATGACAGTGGGTGTTAAGAGTGACAGGACAGTAGATACTATGACAGTGGGTGTTAAGAGGTACAGGACAGTAGATACTATGACAGTGGGTGTTAAGCGTGACAGGACAGTAGATACTATGACAGTGGGTGTTAAGAGGTACAGGACAGTAGATACTATGACAGCGGGTGTTAAGCGTGACAGGACAGTAGATACTATGACAGTGGGTGTTAAGAGGTACAGGACAGTAGATACTATGACAGCGGGTGTTAAGCGTGACAGGACAGTAGATACTATGACAGTGGGTGTGGAAGACCACAACTGTCAGATTGTCATCAGATCTTTCAGTCTTGTATCATTCAAATTAAATGAAGAGAAATAATAATAACTAAATAACTTGGTTGACTAGTCTCACATAAATGACTATTAAATTACCCCCATATGTTATATATGAGGGGAAATGGCTAGCAAGTGAAAGAGTTTTACAAGATAATGGAATGGGACTTTAAAAATGGTAATTGTTTTGTTTGTTTTACAGGGAGTGAGTTTACAGGAAACCCTTACAGTCATCCACAGTACACGACCTACAACGAGGCATGGCGGTTCAGCAACCCAGCATTACTAAGTGAGTGTGACTGACTGGACTCTTACAGCATATCACAACCACTACAGTGTTATTATATATATTTTTTTTAACATATCCCTTTAATAAAAAAAATAAATGCATTGCAAATTATTATTTTTTGTATTAGACTTGGCCGTTATAATGAATTTACAACAGCTAACGGATACAACCGTTAGAATAGGAGTTATTGAGAAGACCACAGGAGACATAATTACAGTGTTTTGTGGGTTATGGTGGATGTTGTTTCCAACGGTCCATTTCTTCTGTTAACCTTCCAGGTTCCCCTTATTATTATAGTGCCACATCCAGAGGTTCCGGACCACCTACTGCTGCCACGGCATATGACCGCCACTAGTTACCATGGAAACCAAATCAACCACCACCACCTACACCATGACTACAACCATGGCTTCGGCAGTGTCCATGTTGCCCCGGTGTGAACAGAGGGCATGAGGGGATACCGTTAAAGACAGCTAACAGGCAGCTCCATTTCCTGTAAATCCCACTACTACACACAACAGAAGAAGAACGGTCCTCCTGGATACCACACTACTACACACAACAGAAGAAGAACGGTACCACTCCTGGACGGTCCTCCTGGATACACACTACTACACACAACAGAAGAAGAACGGTCCTCCTACACACAACAGAAGATAGTCCTCCACACTACTACACACAACACGGTCCTCCTGGAAGAAGAAAGAAGGTCCTCCTGGATACCACACTACTACACACAACAGAAGAAGAACAGTCCTCCTGTATATCACACTACTACACACAACAGAAGAAGAACGGTCCTCCTGGATACCACACTACTACACACAACAGAAGAAGAACGGTCCTCCTGGATACCACACTACTACACACAACAGAAGAAAAACGGTCCTCCTGGATACCACACTACTACACACAACAGAAGAAGAACGGTCCTCCGGGATACTACACAAAACAGCAAATTACCTGATCGTTCGGGATACCACACTACTACACACAACAGAAAATTACCTGATCGTTCGGGATACCACACTACTACACACAACAGAAGAAGAACGGTCCTCCTGGATACCACACTACTACACACAACAGAAAATTACCTGATCGTTCGGGATACCACACTACTACACACAACAGAAAATTACCTGATCGTTCGGGATACCACACTACTACACACAACAGAAAATGACCTGATCGTTCAGGATACCACACTACTACACACAACAGAAAATTACCTGATCGTTCAGGATACCATGCAGACAACTTCCCATCAACCATGAATTTGAATTCCTTCAAAGTAGTGAAAAATGTAAAATTCTTCGTTCTGATCTGCGTGACTGTACATTACCACTAGAGACTTTGAAAGACTATATATACGTGATACTACTGAGGTTACTGAGGTAAAAAAATAAAATAAAAAAAGTTTTGAAAATGAAAAGGAGGAATTTGTATCTTTTCCTTTTTTGTAATGGTCCTCCGTTTGTTTTTCCTCCTTGGTGGATCAAAACGTTACATTGACTGATCTGTCGGCTGACGGAGGGACCCGTCCTGAGCTGAGAGTCCAGTACAGTATAGTAGCAGGCTGTTGTTCCCTTCCTTCTGCATCGGTCTGAACCTTCTACTCTACGGGCAGTGCAATGAGATCAAAGCTAAAGACATTGGCGTCGATGCGACTAAGGCTGCCGCAGCTTGGTTCCACTCCTCTATTACAAACAAACGTACAGTCATTTTTGTAACCAACCAAACGTTCAAGCATGATTAAATGAATCAGTTGCTTTTTTTTTTTGATGATGATGCCAGGAGCAGATTATAAGGCGGTGTTCTCTGTGATACACAATCAGATGGAGGGAAAAGAAAACAAGAAAACGCTGAATTGATAAATGAGAAGGACATTGTGACATACCGTGTGGTCTTCTAATTTACAAGTTTTAAAAATTAAAAATAAACCTAGTAAATATATTCTTAAAGATTTTTTTATTTTGTTTTTATAATTGTTATTGACATCTTAATGAATTGCAAATAATATGCTTGACTTTTTGTTGTTGTCATTTTTATTTGTCAGGATACTAGAAATAATCAGGCAGAATCTATTTTGTATTTGTTTTTAATTTTGCACTATTTTTTGAGTTTTGACACACTGGGAGCTCTATTATGCAGACTTTGACCTGGAGGTTTGACACACTGGGAGCGCTATTATGCAGGCGTTTGAACCTGGATGTCTATTTGTCTTGTTTTACAGTATGTTATTACGTTGAAGAACCGTTCAAAGGAAGAAGAAACAAATAACCATGACATCATCACGACTTCATCGCGACTTCATCACGACATCATCATGACATCATCACGACTTCATCACGACATCATCACGACATCATCACGACATCATCATGACATCATCACGACTTCATCACGACATCATCACGACATCATCACGACTTCATCACGACATCATCACGACTTCATCACGACATCATCATCACGACATCATCACGACTTCATCGCGACATCATCACGACTTCATCGCGACATCATCACGACTTCATCGCAACATCATCACGACTTCATCACGACTTCATCACGACATCATCACGACTTCATCACGACATCATCATCACGACTTCATCACGACATCATCACGACTTCATCACGACATCATCACGACATCATCACGATTTCATCACGACATCATCATCACGACTTCATCACAACATCATTACGACATCATCACGACTTCATCACGACTTCATCACGACATCATCATCAAGACTTCATCACGACTTCATCACGACTTCATCGTGACCTTTTGGTCTGGAGAGGCACTTCAGACGTCGCTGCTTTCTGTTGACCGTTTCCTTGACTTCCCAGTAGCATTATGTCTGGAGACGCTCTGGTAAAACACTACTGCAATTCCCCCAGTTTGTCTCTACCTTATGTAGTACGCTTACTATCCACACATACTCAACCCGGGAAGTTAGCTAGCTAACATTTTAAGTTTGAACCTAAGTCTTTGGCATTAAGATATAGCATAACATTTGCTCAATTAACTATTTTTCTTTGACTAACTAATTAAATCATTAATAGTCAAGTTTAATGGTTATTGCTTGCATCCTGTATGGCACCCAATTCCCTTTATAGTGCACTACTTTTGACCAGAAGTAGTGTACTACGGTGGGAATAGGGCTCCGTTTGATACGCAGAAATAGTATCGTTAGTACAGTAATTTAGTTCTGATGTGGCCTTCGTCACATAATGATGTGTCAACAAAAGTTTCAACTAAAAGGCAAAGATTTCAGTTAAATGCCTTAATCATATGCAGGTTGTTGTTTGTTTTTTTTAGTCAAGGTTTCAACTTCCTATATATATTTTATTTTCGTTTTGTCGTATAAGACGTCATGTGACTTATCCAGTTGGTTTGTCTTGAAATCACACCGGTAACACCGACCTGGCTGGAAGAAACGTGATTAAACATTATCTTGCATCGTTTAACTGTCAAGTGAATGTATTTTTTTACCACATTTGCCAAAGACTTTAGTTCTTGTTCTTGTTTCTTCTATTTACAGCCTGCATACGTCTGCATTGTGAGAGCAGTATTATAGGGAGAAAACACACACAACTTGTCCCAGTTAATGAAAGTACATGTATCAATTCTATGCAGAGCAGAGAACGGTCGTCATTATTATGCATATTTAGCTGTAAAAACCCATAGGAAGGTGATTGAATTTATTTAATGTTATGTTATTTACAAAACTGTTGATTTATTTGTAGAATAATTTGTGTATAATGTGAAAACACTTGACTTTCACTCTGTAAATACAGTGAAATAATATGTACATCTCTGATCCTCTGTATTATGCCCTCTCGTCCACTGGAGTCTCACTGGTACAGTTCAATAATAAAGTGTCTAAACTCTTCTAAGTCATGGTAGAGCACGGTACTACTTTCCTGTCATGGACACACACACACGCACGCACGCACGCACACATACGCACGCGCACGCGCACACACACACACACACACACACACACACACACACACACACACACACACACACACACACACACACACACATACACATACACACGCACGCACGCACGCACGCACACACACACACACACACACACACACACACACACACACACACACACACACACACACACACACACACACACACACACACACACACACACACACACATACACATACACATACACCTACACACACACACACACACACATACACACACACACACGCACACACCTTGTGGGATTGGAAAAATAACTACACACACTGAGAAAGTAGAAAGAGAGACATCGGTTTATGTCTTGTGTTAACTCTCAATGAGACCAACACAGTAGGACATAACTGCTATCCAGTATTATATAAATAAACAACTGATGAGACCAACACAGTAGGACATAACTGCTATCCAGTATTATATATATAAACAACTGATGAGACCAACACAGTAGGACATAACTGCTATCCAGGTTTATATCTAAAACAACTGATGAGACCAACACTTCGGGGAATGACATAGATTACATTTGCGATTACATTTAGTTACATGTAAGAGTTATCTAAACTGACTAAATAATATGGAATCATTTACTGAATATATCACCACAGATTTAACAAAGTAATATTTGTTTCCATAATATACTCCTATACCATGTCTCTACTGAATTCACTGAACATGCAATTGTACCATTGTATTTACTTTGAGAAGGGGCTTAGACCATAATGTACATTGGGAGGGAGGGCTGCAGTTATAAGAATGCCTTCTAAATGTTTTCTGCCCGATGAGGATCACTGAACACATAACATGTTTAAGCTCACTGTGGCTTTGTAAAGCAGGATTAGTATTTCTAACTAATGTCGCTGAATTCAATTAGTGTTAAATTACAGAGAGAGAGGGGGGAGAGAGAGAGAGGGGGAGAGAGAGAGAGAGAGAGAGAGAGAGAGAGAGAGAGAGAGAGAGAGAGAGAGAGAGAGAGAGAGAGAGAGAGAGAGAGAGAGAGAGAGAGAGAGGAGAGAGAGAGAGAGAGAGAGAGAGAGAGAGAGAGGAGAGAGACAGAGAGAGAGAGAGAGAGAGAGAGAGAGAGAGAGAGAGAGAGAGAGAGAGAGAGAGAGGGAGAGAGAGAGAGAGAGAGAGAGTATGAGAGAGTATGAGAGAGAGAGAGAGAGAGAGAGACAGAGAGGAAAGAGAGACAGACAGACAGACAGACAGACAGACAGACAGACAGACAGACAGACAGACAGACAGACAGACAGACAGACAGACAGACAGACAGACAGACAGACAGACAGACAGACAGACAGACAGACAGACAGACAGACAGACAGACAGAGAGAGAGAGACAGAGAGAGAGAGATAGATAGGGAGAGAGAGAGAGAGAGAGAGAGAGAGAGAGAGAGAGAGAGAGAGAGAGAGAGAGAGAGAGAGAGAGTGTGTGAGACTTAATGCTGGAAATCCCTCTTAGAGGCCATTTTTACTCTTTCTCTCTCTCTCCTTAATCCCTCCTTCATCCCACCACTTTATTCCATTCAGGAGGATTTATTTACATCATAATTGAATGAATAGAAATTGTACTGATTTGCATTTTAGGCTACCATTTGATTAAGGAATTCAGTGGTGTACATGGGATTACGTAGGAAGTCAGTAAAATATGTTTTACATACTGTACCTTCAGGAACATTGACTGGGATGTTAGCTTCTCTGAGAGAATACACCATGGTACTATGATATTAGCTTCTCAGAGAGAATACACCATGGTACTATGATATTAGCTTCTCAGAGAGAATACACCATGGTACTATGATATTAGCTTCTCAGAGAGAATACACCATTGTACTATGATGTTAGCTTCTCAGAGACAATACACCATGCTAACATGATATTAGCTTCTCAGAGAGAATACACCATGCTAACATGATATTAGCTTCTCAGAGAGAATACACCATGCTAACATGATATTAGCTTCTGTGAGAGAATACACCATGCTAACATGATATTAGCTTCTGTGAGAGAATACACCATGGTAACATGATATTAGCTTCTCTGATAGAATACACCATGCTAACATGATATTAGCTTCTCAGAGAGAATACACCATGCTACTATGATATTAGCTTCTCTGAGAGAATACTCCATGATTATATGAGCTCACCATCTACCCAAGTCCCTTCTCAACCGATGTTGTCAACAGTCCCTCCTCAGCCCATGTGGACAAGAGAAAACTGCTGAATGGTGGATTTGCGTCAACCTAAATTTGATTTTTTTTAGCATTGGACTCCATGATGACACACTGCTTATCACATAGAGTTATACCTTCTGTAGTGACTCCATGATGACACACTGCTTATCACATACAGTTATACCTCCTGTAGTGACTCCATGATGACACACTGCTTATCACATAGAGTTATACCTCCTTTAAGACTCAATGATGACACACTGCTTATCACATACAGTTATACCTTCTGTAGTGACTCCATGATGACACACTGCTTATCACATAGAGTTATACCTCCTTTAAGACTCAATGATGACACACTGCTTATCACATAGAGTTATACCTTCTGTAGTGACTCCATGATGACACACTGCTTATCACATACAGTTATACCTCCTGTAGTGACTCCATGATGACACACTGCTTATCACATAGAGTTATACCTCCTTTAAGACTCAATGATGACACACTGCTTATCACATAGAGTTATACCTTCTGTAGTGACTCCATGATGACACACTGCTTATCACATACAGTTATACCTCCTGTAGTGACTCCATGATGACACACTGCTTATCACATAGAGTTATACCTCCTTTAAGACTCAATGATGACACACTGCTTATCACATACAGTTATACCTCCTGTAGTGACTCCATGATGACACACTTCTTATCACATACAGTTATACCTCCTGTAGTGACTCTATGATGACACACTTCTTATCACATACAGTTATACCTCCTGTAGTGACTCCATGATGACACACTGCTTATCACATAGTTATACCTCCTGTAGTGACTCCATGATGACACACTGCTTATCACATACAGTTATACCTCCTGTAGTGACTCCATGATGAGTGACACACTTCTTATCACATACAGTTATACCTCCTCCTGATAATGACTCCATGATGACACACTTCTTATCACATACAGTTATACCTCCTGTAGTGACTCCATGATGACACACTTCTTATCACATACAGTTATACCTCCTGTAGTGACTCTATGATGACACACTTCTTATCACATACAGTTATACCTCCTGTAGTGACTCCATGATGACACACTTCTTATCATACATACCTCCTGTAGTGACTCCATGATGACACACTTCTTATCACATACAGTTATACCTCCTGTAGTGACTCCATGATGACACACTTCTTATCACATACAGTTATACCTCCTGTAGTGACTCCATGATGACACACTACCTCCTTATCACATAATGACACACTTCTTATTAGTTACCTCCTGTAGTGACTCTATGATGACACACTTCTTATCACATACAGTTATACCTCCTGTAGTGACTCCATAATGACACACTTCTTATCACATACAGTTATACCTCCTGTAGTGACTCCATATCACATACAGTTATACCTCCTGTAATGACTCCATGATGACACACTGCTTATCACATACAGTTATACCTCCTGTAGTGACTCCATGATGACACACTTCTTATCATACCTCCTGTAGTGACTCCATGATGACACACTTCTTATCACATACAGTTATACCTCCTGTAGTGACTCCATAATGACACACTTCTTATCACATACAGTTATACCTCCTGTAGTGACTCCATGATGACACACTTCTTATCACATACAGTTATACCTCCTGTAGTGACTCCATGATGACACACTTCTTATCACATACAGTTATACCTCCTGTAGTGACTCCATGATGACACACTGCTTATCACATACAGTTATACCTCCTGTAGTGACTCCATAATGACACATTTCTTATCACATACAGTTATACCTCCTGTAGTGACTCCATGATGACACACTTCTTATCACATACAGTTATACCTCCTGTAGTGACTCCATGATGACACACTTCTTATCACATACAGTTATACCTCCTGTAGTGACTCCATGATGACACACTGCTTATCACATACAGTTATACCTCCTGTAGTGACTCCATAATGAGACACTTCTTATCACATAGAGTTATACCTCCTGTAGTGACTCCATGATGACACACTGCTTATCACATAGAGTTATACCTCCTTTAAGACTCAATGATGACACACTGCTTATCACATACAGTTATACCTCCTGTAGTGACTCCATGATGACACACTTCTTATCACATACAGTTATACCTCCTGTAGTGACTCCATAATGACACACTTCTTATCACATACAGTTATACCTCCTGTAGTGACTCTATGATGACACACTTCTTATCACATACAGTTATAC